>NC_092175.1:39383899-39501399 GCF_045791955.1 Oncorhynchus clarkii lewisi | reverse complement strand
TTGGGGAAGGAGGTAGAGGAGAGGTGTGGTTGGGGAAGGAGGTAGAGGAGAGGTGTGGTTGGGGAAGGAGGTAGAGGAGAGGTGTGGTTGGGGAAGGAGGTAGAGGAGAGGTGTGGTTGGGGAAGGAGGTAGAGGAGAGGTGTGGTTGGGGAAGGAGGTAGAGGAGAGGTGTGGTTGGGGAAGGAGGTAGAGGAGAGGTGTGGTTGGGGAAGGAGGTAGAGGAGAGGTGGGAGGTTGGGGAAGGAGGTAGAGGAGGGGTGGGAGGTTGGGGAAGGAGGTAGAGGAGGGGTGGGAGGTTGGGGAAGGAGGTAGAGGAGGGGTGGGAGGTTGGGGAAGGAGGTAGAGGAGGGGTGGGAGGTTGGGGAAGGAGGTAGAAGAGGTAGAGGAGAGAGGGGAGGTTGGGGAAGGAGGTGGAGGAGGTAGAGGAGAGAGGGGAGGTTGGGAAAGGAGGTGGAGGAGGTAGAGGAGAGGGGAGGTTGGGAAAGGAGGTGGAAGAGCTAGAGGAGAGAGGGGAGGTTGGGGAAGGAGGTGGAGTAGGTAGAGGAGAGAGGGGAGGTTGGGAAAGGAGGTGGAAGAGGTAGAGGAGAGAGGGGAGGTTGGGAAAGGAGGTGGAAGAGGTAGAGGAGAGAGGGGAGGTTGGGAAAGGAGGTGGAAGAGGTAGAGGAGAGAGGGGAGGTTGGGGAAGGAGGTAGAGGAGAGAGGGGAGGTTGGGGAAGTAGGTAGAGGAGAGAGGGGAGGTTGGGGAAGGAGGTGGAGGAGAGAGGGGAGGTTGGGGAAGGAGGTAGAGGAGAGAGGGGAGGTTGGGGAAGGAGGTAGAGGAGAGAGGGGAGGTTGGGGAAGGAGGTGGAGGAGGTAGAGGAGAGAGGGGAGGTTGGTTAAGGAGGTGGAGGAGGTAGAGGAGAGGGGAGGTTGGGAAAGGAGGTGGAAGAGCTAGAGGAGAGAGGGGAGGTTGGGGAAGGAGGTGGAGGAGGTAGAGGAGAGAGGGGAGGTTGGGAAAGGAGGTGGAAGAGGTAGAGGAGAGAGGGGAGGTTGGGAAAGGAGGTGGAAGAGGTAGAGGAGAGAGGGAGGTTGGGAAAGAAGGTGGAAGAGGTAGAGGAGAGAGGGGAGGTTGGGGAAGGAGGTGGAGGAGAGAGGAGAGGTTGGGGAAGGAGGTAGAGGAGAGAGGGGAGGTTGGGGAAGGAGGTAGAGGAGAGAGGGGAGGTTGGGGAAGGAGGTAGAGGAGAGAGGGGAGGTTGGGGAAGGAGGTAGAGGAGAGAGGGGAGGTTGGGGAAGGAGGTAGAGGAGGTTGAGGAGAGGTGGGAGGTTGAGGAAGGAGGTGGAGGAGGTAGAGTGGAGGTGGTAGGTTGAGGGAGGAGGTGGTAGGTTGGGGGAGGAGGTAGAGGAGAGGTGGTAGGTTGAGGGAGGAGATGGTAGGTTGAGGGAGGAGGTGGAGGAAGAAGGGAAACCAACCTTGGCCAGGGTTTCAGAAGACACCTCATCATCAGGAACCCACAGCTTGGTGGTCTTCTTACCTGGGATCTACACAACAACCACACATCCACAATAAACAGAGGATGTTACAACCAGGAACACTGCAATAGCTTCTCCTCTCAAGTGAAAAGACGTAAGTGTTCTGTGTGTCTATCTGCGCCCACCCTGTCGCTCATGAGCAGGTCCTTGACTATGAAGTTGGCCACCAGTGATTTGAGCGGAGCGGCAAACTGTTCTGGGGCCAGCAGAGCCAGGTGACCCAGAGTGGTGAGAGGAGTTATCAGCTGATCCAGGTCCTCAAGGTCCAGGCCTTTATGCAGCGGCTGGGAAGAGAGAGACAAGACATTTCACTCTTTACCTTGTCATCTGTTGACACGTGTAGAACTTCAAGAGGGCAGGTTTCCCCAGACACAGATTCAACCTCGGCCCAAAAATAACTTTCAATGGAGAGTCACTACTCAGAAAGCTTTTCAGTCGCTCTTCCGGTTGGAATATATTATTTCATAATATAACATTTGTATAATATTTTATTAAATGATTGATTCATTGATTGATTGATTGATTGATTGATAGGAAAGAGGGCTGAAGAAGCGAAGATATTAGGAGAAAAATTACTAGATCGTAAAAGGCAGACTGGTCCTCACCTCAAAGATCTGAGCGAAGTGTGTGTCTCTGTGTGTGAACATGGCATGGATACAGTGGATGGCATATTTGGCCTGGCGAGGCGGTCCTCTCTTAGCTTTGGTCTGCAGTACTGGCAGCAGAACACTAGGGGGAGAAGGGGAGAGCATTAGAGGGAGGAATTATAGGGAAATAAGAGACTCTTTTTCCCCCCCGGGGAGATGAGGTTTATGAATTGCCTGACTGGGCTGTGGGACAGTACACCTGTTACAGTTGGAGAGTTCAAATGGAACTGATGACAGGCCCCTCCGTCTATCAACCAATCAGCATCCAGGATCCAAACAACCAGTTCTATATTACACATTCATACACTAGAAGGATGTTCTACACACTACAGCAGCTTGTTCCAATGGGAAGCAATGGCCAAAAGAGCGGCAAGACTTGCTACCCGTTGTTGGAGACATTAGCAGACTCCTTACGTTCTAATCTACAGAAAGACTGTGATTATTTAACGTGGGACGACTATTCCAGTGGCTTCAGCCTAATAATAACATCAAGGTAACACAATCAGAGAGCTTTATGGGTAAACATTTGTGTTCATCAAATAAATGAAAAATGGGGGAAAAAAGTTGTGAACTCACGACTTGATGCGAGGAAGTTATGTAGGTATTTGTGTGTGTGTGTGTGTGTATGTAGATGTATGTGTGTATGTGTGTGTGTGTATGTAGATGTATGTGTGTATGTGTGTGTGTGTGTGTGTGTATGTATGTAGGTGTGTGTGTGAATGTAGGTGCGTGTGTGTGAATATGTCTGTGTACACATCTAGGCAACACAAACATTTGACATTAAACTCACGACTTGATGTGAGGGAAGCTCTCCTCCATCTTGCTTCCTGTGTTCTTAAATATCTGCAGCGCCGCCTCGGCCACCTTCTCGTCATCCATCTTCAGACAGCCCAGCAGGGATTCAAACGTCTCCGCAGAGTGGAAAGACACCGGGTGGGTGAACGACAGGACCTGGAGGGAGGGGGGGATGAGAGAAGGGTGAATTGACAACAGAGACAGAAAGCACAGGAAGCCAGAGAGGAGAAAGAGAGAGAGAGAGGGGGGGGGTGAGAGAAGGGTGAATGACAACAGAGACAGAAAGCACAGGAAGCCAGAGAGGAGAAAGAGAGGGAGGGGGGGTGAGAGAAGGGTGAATGACAACAGAGACAGAAAGCACAGGAAGCCAGAGAGGAGAAAGAGAGAGAGGGGGGGATGAGAGAAGGGTGAATGACAACAGAGACAGAAAGCACAGGAAGCCAGAGAGGAGAAAAAGAGAGAGAGATACCTTGAGTAGTTCCAGTCCTGCCCTGATGGCCTGTTCGGTAGGAACTCCCTCTTCATCATCCTCAGCTGTTCCATCTATCGACTTGTTCACCTGCTTTACCAGAGCACTGAGAGGGGGGGGAAGTAGAGAGGGAGAGAGAGGGAGGGAAGTAGAGAGGGAGGGAGGGAAGTAGAGAGGGAGGGAGAGAGGGAGAGAGAGGGAGAGATATGGAGAGAGAGGAGGGAAGTAGAGAGAGAGAGGGAGGGAGAGAGGGAGGGTTAGTAGAGAGGGAGAGAAGTAGAGAGGGAGAGAGAGGGAGGGAAGTAGAGAGGGAGGGAGAGAGGGAGGGAGAGAGATGGAGAGAGAGGGAGGGAAGTAGAGAGAGAGGGGGGGAGGGAGGGAGGGAGGGAGGGAGGGAGGGAGAGAGAAGTAGAGGGAGGGAGAGAGAGGGAGAGAGAGGGAGAGAGAGGGAGAGAAGTAGAGGGAGGGAGAGAGAGGGAGAGAGAGGGGGAGAGAGGGGGAGAGAGAGGGAGAGAGAGGGAGAGAGAGGGAGAGAGAGAGGGAGGAAGGGATGGAGAGAAGTAGAGGGAGAGGGAGGGAGAGAGAGCGAGAGAGAGGTAGAGAGGGAGGGAAGTAGAGAGAGAGAGGGAGGGAGAGAGGGAGGGAAGTAGAGAGAGAGGGAGGGAGAGAGGGAGGGAAGTAGAGAGAGAGAGGGAGGGAGAGAGGGAGGGAAGTAGAGGGAGAGAGGGAGAGAGATGGAGAGAGGGAGGGAAGTAGAGAGGGGGAGAGAGGGAGGGAGGGAAGTAGAGAGGGAGAGAGAGGGAGGGAGGGAAGTAGAGAGGGAGAGAGAGGGAGGGAGGGATGGAGAGAGGGAGGGAGAGAGGGAGAGAGAGGGAGGGAGAGAGATGGAGAGAGAGGGAGGGAGAGAGATGGAGAGAGAGGGAGGGAGAGAGATGGAGAGAGAGGGAGGGAGAGAGAGGGAGGGAAGTAGAGAGGAGAGAGAGGGAGGGAAGTAGAGAGAGAGAGGGAGGGAGAGAGGGAGAGAGAGGGAGGGAAGTAGAGAGAGAGAGGGAGGGAGAGAGGGAGGGAAGTAGAGAGGGAGAGAGAGGGAAGGAAGTAGAGAGGGAGAGGGAGGGAGAGGGATGGAGAGAGGGAGGGAGAGAGGGAGATAGATGGAGAGAGAGGGAGGGAGAGAGGGGGAGAGAGGGAGAGAGATGGAGAGAGAGGGAGGGAGATGGAGAGAGAGGGAGGGAAGTAGAGAGAGAGGGGGAGGGAGAGGGATGGAGAGAGAGAGAGGGAGGGAAGTAGAGAGGGAGGTAGAGAGGGAGGGAAGTAGAGAGTGAGGTAGAGAGGGAGGGAAGTAGAGGGAGGGGAGGTAGAGAAGTAGAGGGAGAGAAGTAGAGGGAGAGGGAGGGAGAGAAGTAGAGGGAGAGAAGTAGAGGGAGAGAAGTAGAGGGAGAGGGAGGGAGAGAAGTAGAGGGAGAGGGAGGGAGAGAGAGGGAGGGAAGTAGAGGGAGAGGGAGGTAGAGAGAGGGAGGGAGAGGGAGGGAAGTAGAGAGGGAGAGGGAGGGAGAGAGAGGGAGAGAAGTAGAGAGGGAGAGGGAGGGAGGGAGGGAGGGAGGGAGGGAGAGAGAGAGAGGGAGGGAGAGAGGGAGGGAGAGAAGTAGAGGGAGAGGGAGGGAGAGAGAGGGAGGGAAGTAGAGGGAGAGGGAGGTAGAGAGAGGGAGGGAGAGAGAGGGAGGGAGAGAGAGGGAGGGAGGGATGGAGAGAAGTAGAGGGAGAGGGAGGGAGAGAGAGGGAGAGAGAGGGAGGGAAGTAGAGGGAGGTAGAGAGAGGGAGGGAAGTAGAGGGAGAGGTAGGTAGAGAGATGGAGGGAGAGGGAGGGAAGTAGAGTGGGAGAGGGAGGTAGAGAGGGAGGGGAGTAGAGAGGGAGAGGGAGGGAGGGAGGGAGAGAGAGGGAGGGAGAGAGAGGGAGAGAAGTAGAGGGAGAGAAGTAGAGGGAGAGAAGTAGAGGGAGAGGGAGGGAGAGAGAGGGAGAGAGAGGGAGAGAGAGAGAGAGGGAGAGAGAGAGAGAGGGAGAGAGAGGGAAGGAAGTAGAGAGGGAGAGGGAGGTAGAGAGAGGGAGGGAAGTAGAGAGGGAGAGGGAGGGAGGGAGAGAGAGGGAGGGATAGAGAGGGAGAGTAGAGAGAGAGGGAGAGTAGAGGGAGAGAAGTAGATAGAGAGAAGTAGAGGGAGAGGGAGGGAGAGAGAGGGAGAGAGAGGGAAGGAGAGAGGGAGGGAAGTAGAGAGGGAGAGGGAGGTAGAGAGAGGGAGGGAAGTAGAGAGGGAGAGGAGGGAGGGAGAGGGATGGAGAGAGAGGGAGGGAAGTAGAGAGGGAGAGGGGGGAGAGAGAGGGAGGGAGAGGGATGAAGAGAGAGGGAGGGAAGTAGAGAGGGAGAGGAGGGAGAGAGAGGGATGAAGAGAGAGGGAGGGAAGTAGAGAGGGAGAGAGAGGGCGTTAGAGAGAAAAACACAACGTAAGCAAATCATAGATCAATCACATTGTGTTTTTGGGGTTGTGCAGTAGAGTGTGTGTGTTAGTGTGTGTGTAAGTGTGTGTCAGTGTGTTGGGGTGTGTATTACCTGATAGACTCTGTGTCGATGTGTACAGGAGCAATTCTTTCCAGCAGGAACTTGACCATCTCTAAGAAGGGATTACTGGGTTGTTTAGGACTGCCTAACTTCTTAGTGATGTCTCTCTGGAGGACACACACACACACACACACACACACACACACACACACACACACGCGGTTTCTGTTAGGGAAAAGTGGCGTCAGACATCTGACTGGCAGCATTTTATTTTGCCGGACCCATTTGCATTGAGTAACCTGATTATGGCGTCCACCCGCAGTGTTCAGAACGACATTTAGTTCATGGCAATTCCTCTTCAACAGAACATGCAAGTCGAGGATGCAACAATGTGAGATCCCTTCTTACTAAAAGTCCGATGCCCACATTTTTCCCTCAGGCATCAAGATGAGTAACGGACAGCAAAATCATTAGCCTATGTAAATCTACTATCCCCCATAATATAGAAAAGTTTCCCTATTCTATTGGTCAACTTGTCGAGAAATGATACCAAACAGACTCTGGGACAGTTGTGGGACGATAGATCCCAAATTCATACAACCAGCCTAGGCTACATTTAAAAAAAAAAACATTACGCAAAAAATGCAACAGCTTCATATTATCAACTACGCAAGGCAGAAGGCTACACACAAATGTTCGTTCCATAATGCAATGAACAGAAAAACACTTGTCCAAAGTGAGCGGTTTTATGTCCATTAGAAATGTAGAAAGAGGGGAGGTGTAAGATGTAACAACTAGCATGTGATGCTAATATGACTAGGATTATCAACAACTAGCATGAGATGCTAATATGACTAGGATTATCATCAACTAGCATGTGATGCTAATATGACTAGGATTAACAACAACTAGCATGTGATGCTAATATGACTAGGATTATCAACAACTAGCATGTGATGCTAATATAACTAGGATTATCAACAACTAGCATGGGATGCTAATATGACTAGGATTATCAACAACTAGCATGGGATGCTAATATAACTAGGATTATCAACAACTAGCATGGGATGCTAATATAACTAGGATTATCAACAACTAGCACGGGATGATAATATGACTAGGATTATCAACAACTAGCATGTGATGCTAATATAACTAGGATTATCAACAACTAGCATGGGATGCTAATATGACTAGGATTATCAACAACTAGCATGTGATGCTAATATAACTAGGATTATCAACAACTAGCATGGGATGCTAATATGACTAGGATTATCAACAACTAGCATGTGATGCTAATATAACTAGGATTATCAACAACTAGCATGTGACGCTAATATGACTAGGATTATCAACAACTAGCATGGGATGCTAATATAACTAGGATTGTTCTTTTGGTTACAAGACAATGAAAGAACATTTCTGATTTTGCTACTTTGAAGCAAGGTAAAAAAAACATGCCTCATAATATGTTGTAAAAATGTTCAGGTTTCCAACATTTCAGTATATGTTTTCAAAATGCGTACTGCCTCCAGCTCATTGCAAAGTGGTGTGTGACGCGGCGATGAAGCCTGCCTCCTGTCGCCGATACATTGGCTGTCTGAGAGGCTGTAGCAACAGCTCTCGCTGTCTGACAGATTTTAACCTCCAAGGGCTCTGTATCTGTATGCTGCGAGTGTGTGGTAAATAAGATGCGTAACGAATATACACAACGCACCGATTTAAATCCACTATATTATGCAAATGATCCTATAGACCAATAGGCATGGCCGGTCAAATGTCTTTCCGTGGACTGGTGTTAATGAATAAAAAAGCATTATGGGATTGTTTTCCTTCTTCTACCGGACAATTTACTTTATCGGCTTTTCAACAAACCCAAAATATTCCGGCCACAAGCCGGCTAATACCGGCTGACGGAAAACCGTGGCGCACACACAGTATAATCACACACACAGTATAATCACACACACAGTATAATCACTCACACACACACACACAGTATAATCACTCACACCAGTATAATCACACACCAGTATAATCACACACACCAGTATAATCACTCACACACACACTATAATCACTCACACACACACTATAATCACTCACACCACACACACACACACACACACACGTATAACAGGTTACTAGGCTGTTTAGGACTGCCTGGTTTCCTAGTGAAGTCTCTCTGTAGGAGGATAAGTAACGGGGGCGAGGCGAGGCGACAGCCTGGGGTTCGATTCTGTCACGTTTCAGAGGACGGCCAGGCGGGTCACGTTCCAGAGGACGGCCAGGCGGGTCACGTTCCAGAGGACGGCCAGGCGGGTCACGTTCCAGAGGACAGCCAGGCAGGTCACGTTTCAGAGGACGGCCAGGCGGGTCACGTTCCAGTGGACAGCCAGGCAGGTCACGTTCCAGTGGACAGCCAGGCAGGTCACGTTTCAGAGGACAGCCAGGCGGGTCACGTTTCAGAGGACGGCCAGGCGGGTCACGTTCCAGAGGACAGCCAGGCAGGTCACGTTTCAGAGGACGGCTGGGCGGGTCACGTTCCAGCGGACTCATGACTCCACCTTTACCTCTTCCATTGAGAAGTTACAGAGATGAGCCAAGGGACCTAATTATATGCTTGTGGCCACACCACCCTGGACACACCTGTTAGGGCCTGGTTAGAACTGGGACAGGAGACCGCCTGGGAATACCAGGTGCCGTAAGCAACAACAACCAAAAAAGCAACAAAAAAAAGGAAGGAAGGATAAGTAATAAAAACACATATGCAATCGCACACGCACGCTCTCTCTACTCACCACACAGACTTGGGCCTGTTTGCAGGAGCAGGCCGGTGAGACCAGGGTCTCTAGTTGGTTTCTGATCCGCTCATCATCATCCAGGACCTGGGCTAGCTTCTTCACAAAGTCCTGGGCCTTGCCTGGGTCTGGAAGGTTCCCTGGAGACACACACAAATGGGGGGGATTTGGTTAGAGTTGAGAGTGTGTGTGTGGTGGGTGTGCACTTAGAAAATAAAGGTTCTTCGGCTGTCTCCTATTTAAAATAAACTCTTGGTCAACCGAATGTGATCTGTTCGTTCGACCAATCGATTGGTCAAAATAAGTAAACATGCATTTTTCCATATATAGTCACCCTATGTGTTTTAATGAAATCAACTATATGCATTGAGCTTGTCTGATGCTTTAAGCGCACAGTTTGCTGAAGAAAGACAAATGCCTCAAGAGGGAACCAGAGATCTAGATAACCAGAAGAAAAATAACTATCCTCTTCACCTCTCCTGCTGGCCTTCGCAGATTCTGCCATTACTCTCTTGAAGATGCCGGTAATAGGCTACACGAGGAGTCTGCAAGCTTTCTCATGTTGAATGCAAATTTATCATTTCTACCGATCTACCAGTTGCGGTTTTCATATGCAAATTTTCATGACAGTTTCGTTTAATTTACAATAACGCCTTCATATCTCAAAATCATTGTCATATGGTTAATCAAAATTATATCTAAATGAATATCCTATAAATCACATTGGCTACACACGGCCTGTCTGCAACCGACTTTAAACACCGCACCAACTATTAACTTGGGTCAGGCCTGAAGCTTGCACTGGCGAACTTGCAACATTGTATAAAATATTCTGGGCCCTCAAGAGTTTCCCATGCCAGTGAGCTTGGGACAGACACAGCTGTAGGCTATTTTCACAAGGGATAAGAAGCAGTGCTTGACTTGGGCAGGAGCTCACCGGAGCGGAGTACCGGCATCTCAAATTTTCTACTGCTTGAGCTCCGGTTCCTCTTATAGAATATTAGCTCAAAAGTATTGTAGATCTCCTGCACCTAAATATAAACAGTACCGGCACGCAAAATGAGTAACATAACCTATTTCAGTCCAACTCAAGAACTGATAAGAAGTAATCAGGGATATGGAAAGGGAGACAGCTAGAAAGATATTACTTTGCGAAGCTCCACAGGTCATTAGTGGTGGTGCTTTAGGCCAATCAGAAGACTGGAATAATAATATTGAATACATGAACAGAAATTACCGTAACCAAAGTTTAGACCGCCACTCCTGAGTGGCGCAGCGGTCTAAGGCACTGAGAGGCATCACTACAGACCGGGTTCATTCCCGTGATGTGTCACAACCGGCTGTGATCGGGAGTCCCATAGGGCGGCGCACAACTGGCCCAGTGTCGTCTGGGTTAGGGGAGGGTTTGGCCAGGAGGGGCTTTACTTGGCTCATCGCGCTCTAGTGACCCCTTGTGGCGGTCCGGGCGCATACAGGCAAAACTATGGTCAGTTGAACGGTGTTTCCTCAGACACATTGGTGCGGCTGGCTTCCGGGTTAAGCTGGTACATATTTCGGAGAATGCATGACTCGACATTTGCCCCCCGAATGTTGAAATTGTGCCTCTGGACACATGGTCAATCCCACGCCAGCATTGGCCGTGCAACATTTACGTTGATACGGCCTCGGCAGTAGTGAGGGCGTTCACGCTTCACGGAGCAGTGCAGAGATGTTGTCAAAGTAGCGAAGTTTGTGTTTTCTACAGGATGTACCGCCCCCACCTACCGTCAACCAATCATGTCAATGCAGAGCTACACAGAGCCCTGAGCATTTTTCCAACATTTGGGAGGCGCATGGTAATGTGGTACGGAGCTGGATTTGACCTCTGCGTGTCTCTAGGGGGTCCGCCATTACGTCACACCCTCCATATGGAGCCTCCCACCACATTTCAGATCAAGCAGAAATTGGCTTTTAGTCTAGGCCTCCGCAATGGATTAGTTCACTGAGATGGGCGCAATATATATATATATAGATATATATGTTACTACTTAACTAAAACAATCTCGGTCGACCAACAGCCTAAGGACCAAACAATCGACTAATTGGGGTCAGCCCTAGTCCCCATAGAATAATCTTTTTAAGTTCCATGTAGAAACTTTTTGGGTTCCATTGTAGAACCTTCAGTGGAAAAGGTTCTACACGTGGAACCCAAAAGTGTTCTACCTGGAACCAAAAAAGGTTCTTCAAAAGGGTTGAGTGAAGTTGACTTACTGGTAATCACCATAACCTTGGCAAACACCGCCTTGCTACCCGCATCAGACTGAAACAACAACAACAATATTTAGTGTTACAATACATTTCAGTGGCAGTCTTGGAGTATATATGAACATTCAGCGTTAGTAACAGTCTTGGAGTAGAGTATATATGAACATTCAGCGTTAGTAACAGTCTTGGAGTAGAGTATATATGAACATTCAGCGTTAGTAACAGTCTTGGAGTATATATGAACATTCAGCACTAGTAACAGTCTTGGAGTAGAGTATATATGAACATTCAGCACTAGTAACAGTCTTGGAGTATAGTATATATGAACATTCAGCGTTAGTAACAGTCTTGGAGTAGAGTATATATGAACATTCAGCATTAGTAACAGTCTTGGAGTAGAGTATATATGAACATTCAGCATTAGTAACAGTCTTGGAGTAGAGTATATATGAACATTCAGCATTAGTAACAGTCTTGGAGTAGAGTATATATGAACATTCAGCGTTAGTAACAGTCTTGGAGTAGAATATATATGAACATTCAGCGTTAGTAACAGTCTTGGAGTAGAGTATATATGAACATTCAGCGTTAGTAACAGTCTTGGAGTAGAGTATATATGAACATTCAGCGTTAGTAACAGTCTTGGAGTAGAATATATATGAACATTCAGCGTTAGTAACAGTCTTGGAGTAGAGTATATATGAACATTCAGCGTTAGTAACAGTCTTGGAGTAGAGTATATATGAACATTCAGCGTTAGTAACAGTCTTGGAGTAGAGTATATATGAACATTCAGCGTTAGTAACAGTCTTGGAGTAGAGTATATATGAACATTCAGCGTTAGTAACAGTCTTGGAGTATACATGAACATTCAGCGTTAGTAACAGTCTTGGAGTATATATGAACATTCAGCGTTAGTAACAGTCTTGGAGTATAGTATATATGAACATTCAGCACTAGTAACAGTCTTGGAGTAGAGTATATATGAACATTCAGAGTTAGTAACAGTCTTGGAGTATATATGAACATTCAGCATTAGTAACAGTCTTGGAGTAGAGTATATATGAACATTCAGCACTAGTAACAGTCTTGGAGTATATATGAACATTCAGCACTAGTAACAGTCTTGGAGTAGAGTATATATGAACATTCAGCGTTAGTAACAGTCTTGGAGTATATATGAACATTCAGCATTAGTAACAGTCTTGGAGTAGAGTATATATGAACATTCAGCGTTAGTAACAGTCTTGAAGTAGAGTATATATGAACATTCAGCATTAGTAACAGTCTTGGAGTATATATGAACATTCAGCATTAGTAACAGTCTTGGAGTATATATGAACATTCAGCGTTAGTAACAGTCTTGGAGTATATATGAACATTCAGCATTAGTAACAGTCTTGGAGTAGAGTATATATGAACATTCAGCGTTAGTAACAGTCTTGGAGTATATATGAACATTCAGCGTTAGTAACAGTCTTGGAGTATATATGAACATTCAGCGTTAGTAACAGTCTTGGAGTATATATGAACATTCAGCACTAGTAACAGTCTTGGAGTAGAGTATATATGAACATTCAGCGTTAGTAACAGTCTTGGAGTAGAGTATATATGAACATTCAGCATTAGTAACAGTCTTGGAGTATATATGAACATTCAGCGTTAGTAACAGTCTTGGAGTAGAGTATATATGAACATTCAGCGTTAGTAACAGTCTTGGAGTAGAGTATATATGAACATTCAGCGTTAGTAACAGTCTCGGAGTATATATGAACATTCAGCATTAGTAACAGTCTTGGAGTAGAGTATATATGAACATTCAGCATTAGTAACAGTCTTGGAGTAGAGTATATATGAACATTCAGCGTTAGTAACAGTCTTGAAGTAGAGTATATATGAACATTCAGCACTAGTAACAGTCTTGGAGTATATATGAACATTCAGCATTAGTAACAGTCTTGGAGTAGAGTATATATGAACATTCAGCGTTAGTAACAGTCTTGGAGTAGAGTATATATGAACATTCAGCGTTAGTAACAGTCTTGGAGTAGAGTATATATGAACATTCAGCGTTAGTAACAGTCTTGGAGTATATATGAACATTCAGCATTAGTAACAGTCTTGGAGTAGAGTATATATGAACATTCAGCGTTAGTAACAGTCTTGGAGTATATATGAACATTCAGCGTTAGTAACAGTCTTGGAGTAGAGTATATATGAACATTCAGCGTTAGTAACAGTCTTGGAGTAGAGTATATATGAACATTCAGCATTAGTAACAGTCTTGGAGTAGAGTATATATGAACATTCAGCGTTAGTAACAGTCTTGGAGTAGAGTATATATGAGCATTCAGCGTTAGTAACAGTCTTGGAGTATATATGAACATTCAGCACTAGTAACAGTCTTGGAGTAGAGTATATATGAACATTCAGCGTTAGTAACAGTCTTGAAGTAGAGTATATATGAACATTCAGCGTTAGTAACAGTCTTGAAGTAGAGTATATATGAACATTCAGCACTAGTAACAGTCTTGGAGTAGAGTATATATGAACATTCAGCGTTAGTAACAGTCTTGGAGTAGAGTATATATGAACATTCAGCACTAGTAACAGTCTTGGAGTAGAGTATATATGAACATTCAGCACTAGTAACAGTCTTGGAGTATAGTATATATGAACATTCAGCACTAGTAACAGTCTTGAAGTAGAGTATATATGAACATTCAGCACTAGTAACAGTCTTGGAGTAGAGTATATATGAACATTCAGCATTAGTAACAGTCTTGGAGTATATATGAACATTCAGCATTAGTAACAGTCTTGGAGTATATATGAACATTCAGCGTTAGTAACAGTCTTGAAGTATATATGAACATTCAGCATTAGTAACAGTCTTGGAGTAGAGTATATATGAACATTCAGCGTTAGTAACAGTCTTGAAGTAGAGTATATATGAACATTCAGCATTAGTAACAGTCTTGGAGTAGAGTATATATGAACATTCAGCGTTAGTAACAGTCTTGGAGTATATATGAACATTCAGCGTTAGTAACAGTCTTGAAGTATATATGAACATTCAGCGTTAGTAACAGTCTTGGAGTAGAGTATATATGAACATTCAGCGTTAGTAACAGTCTTGGAGTAGAGTATATATGAACATTCAGCACTAGTAACAGTCTTGGAGTAGAGTATATATGAACATTCAGCGTTAGTAACAGTCTTGGAGTATATATGAACATTCAGCGTTAGTAACAGTCTTGGAGTAGAGTATATATGAACATTCAGCATTAGTAACAGTCTTGGAGTAGAGTATATATGAACATTCAGCGTTAGTAACAGTCTTGGAGTAGAGTATATATGAACATTCAGCGTTAGTAACAGTCTTGGAGTAGAGTATATATGAACATTCAGCGTTAGTAACAGTCTTGAAGTAGAGTATATATGAACATTCAGCGTTAGTAACAGTCTTGGAGTAGAGTATTTATGAACATTCAGCATTAGTAACAGTCTTGAAGTAGAGTATATATGAACATTCAGCGTTAGTAACAGTCTTGGAGTATATATGAACATTCAGCACTAGTAAGTCTTGGAGTAGAGTATATATGAACATTCAGCACTAGTAACAGTCTTGGAGTATAGTATATATGAACATTCAGCACTAGTAACAGTCTTGGAGTATAGTATATATGAACATTCAGCACTAGTAACAGTCTTGGAGTAGAGTATATATGAACATTCAGCACTAGTAACAGTCTTGGAGTATATATGAACATTCAGCGTTAGTAACAGTCTTGGAGTAGAGTATATATGAACATTCAGCACTAGTAACAGTCTTGGAGAAAAGTATATATGAACATTCAGCATTAGTAACAGTCTTGGAGTATATATGAACATTCAGCATTAGTAACAGTCTTGGAGTATATATGAACATTCAGCGTTAGTAACAGTCTTGAAGTATATATGAACATTCAGTATTAGTAACAGTCTTGGAGTAGAGTATATATGAACATTCAGCGTTAGTAACAGTCTTGAAGTAGAGTATATATGAACATTCAGCATTAGTAACAGTCTTGGAGTAGAGTATATATGAACATTCAGCGTTAGTAACAGTCTTGGAGTATATATGAACATTCAGCGTTAGTAACAGTCTTGAAGTATATATGAACATTCAGCGTTAGTAACAGTCTTGGAGTAGAGTATATATGAACATTCAGCGTTAGTAACAGTCTTGGAGTAGAGTATATATGAACATTCAGCACTAGTAACAGTCTTGGAGTATATATGAACATTCAGCATTAGTAACAGTCTTGGAGTAGAGTATATATGAACATTCAGCGTTAGTAACAGTCTTGGAGTAGAGTATATATGAACATTCAGCGTTAGTAACAGTCTTGAAGTAGAGTATATATGAACATTCAGCACTAGTAACAGTCTTGGAGTATATATGAACATTCAGCATTAGTAACAGTCTTGAAGTAGAGTATATATGAACATTCAGCGTTAGTAACAGTCTTGGAGTAGAGTATATATGAACATTCAGCGTTAGTAACAGTCTTGGAGTAGAGTATATATGAACATTCAGCGTTAGTAACAGTCTTGGAGTATATATGAACATTCAGCATTAGTAACAGTCTTGGAGTAGAGTATATATGAACATTCAGCGTTAGTAACAGTCTTGGAGTATATATGAACATTCAGCGTTAGTAACAGTCTTGGAGTAGAGTATATATGAACATTCAGCGTTAGTAACAGTCTTGGAGTAGAGTATATATGAACATTCAGCATTAGTAACAGTCTTGGAGTAGAGTATATATGAACATTCAGCGTTAGTAACAGTCTTGGAGTAGAGTATATATGAACATTCAGCGTTAGTAACAGTCTTGGAGTATATATGAACATTCAGCACTAGTAACAGTCTTGGAGTAGAGTATATATGAACATTCAGCGTTAGTAACAGTCTTGAAGTAGAGTATATATGAACATTCAGCGTTAGTAACAGTCTTGAAGTAGAGTATATATGAACATTCAGCACTAGTAACAGTCTTGGAGTAGAGTATATATGAACATTCAGCGTTAGTAACAGTCTTGGAGTAGAGTATATATGAACATTCAGCACTAGTAACAGTCTTGGAGTAGAGTATATATGAACATTCAGCACTAGTAACAGTCTTGGAGTATAGTATATATGAACATTCAGCACTAGTAACAGTCTTGAAGTAGAGTATATATGAACATTCAGCACTAGTAACAGTCTTGGAGTAGAGTATATATGAACATTCAGCATTAGTAACAGTCTTGGAGTATATATGAACATTCAGCATTAGTAACAGTCTTGGAGTATATATGAACATTCAGCGTTAGTAACAGTCTTGAAGTATATATGAACATTCAGCATTAGTAACAGTCTTGGAGTAGAGTATATATGAACATTCAGCGTTAGTAACAGTCTTGAAGTAGAGTATATATGAACATTCAGCATTAGTAACAGTCTTGGAGTAGAGTATATATGAACATTCAGCGTTAGTAACAGTCTTGGAGTATATATGAACATTCAGCGTTAGTAACAGTCTTGAAGTATATATGAACATTCAGCGTTAGTAACAGTCTTGGAGTAGAGTATATATGAACATTCAGCGTTAGTAACAGTCTTGGAGTAGAGTATATATGAACATTCAGCACTAGTAACAGTCTTGGAGTAGAGTATATATGAACATTCAGCGTTAGTAACAGTCTTGGAGTATATATGAACATTCAGCGTTAGTAACAGTCTTGGAGTAGAGTATATATGAACATTCAGCATTAGTAACAGTCTTGGAGTAGAGTATATATGAACATTCAGCGTTAGTAACAGTCTTGGAGTAGAGTATATATGAACATTCAGCGTTAGTAACAGTCTTGGAGTAGAGTATATATGAACATTCAGCGTTAGTAACAGTCTTGAAGTAGAGTATATATGAACATTCAGCGTTAGTAACAGTCTTGGAGTAGAGTATTTATGAACATTCAGCATTAGTAACAGTCTTGAAGTAGAGTATATATGAACATTCAGCGTTAGTAACAGTCTTGGAGTATATATGAACATTCAGCACTAGTAAGTCTTGGAGTAGAGTATATATGAACATTCAGCACTAGTAACAGTCTTGGAGTATAGTATATATGAACATTCAGCACTAGTAACAGTCTTGGAGTATAGTATATATGAACATTCAGCACTAGTAACAGTCTTGGAGTAGAGTATATATGAACATTCAGCACTAGTAACAGTCTTGGAGTATATATTAACATTCAGCGTTAGTAACAGTCTTGGAGTAGAGTATATATGAACATTCAGCACTAGTAACAGTCTTGGAGAAAAGTATATATGAACATTCAGCATTAGTAACAGTCTTGGAGTATATATGAACATTCAGCATTAGTAACAGTCTTGGAGTATATATGAACATTCAGCGTTAGTAACAGTCTTGAAGTATATATGAACATTCAGTATTAGTAACAGTCTTGGAGTAGAGTATATATGAACATTCAGCGTTAGTAACAGTCTTGAAGTAGAGTATATATGAACATTCAGCATTAGTAACAGTCTTGGAGTAGAGTATATATGAACATTCAGCGTTAGTAACAGTCTTGGAGTATATATGAACATTCAGCGTTAGTAACAGTCTTGAAGTATATATGAACATTCAGCGTTAGTAACAGTCTTGGAGTAGAGTATATATGAACATTCAGCGTTAGTAACAGTCTTGGAGTAGAGTATATATGAACATTCAGCACTAGTAACAGTCTTGGAGTAGAGTATATATGAACATTCAGCGTTAGTAACAGTCTTGGAGTATATATGAACATTCAGCGTTAGTAACAGTCTTGGAGTAGAGTATATATGAACATTCAGCGTTAGTAACAGTCTTGGAGTAGAGTATATATGAACATTCAGCATTAGTAACAGTCTTGGAGTAGAGTATATATGAACATTCAGCGTTAGTAACAGTCTTGGAGTATATATGAACATTCAGCATTAGTAACAGTCTTGGAGTATAGTATATATGAACATTCAGCGTTAGTAACAGTCCTGGAGTAGAGTATATATGAACATTCAGCATTAGTAACAGTCTTGAAGTAGAGTATATATGAACATTCAGCGTTAGTAACAGTCTTGGAGTAGAGTATATATGAACATTCAGCGTTAGTAACAGTCCTGGAGTATAGTATATATGAACATTCAGCACTAGTAACAGTCTTGGAGTAGAGTATATATGAACATTCAGCGTTAGTAACAGTCTTGAAGTAGAGTATATATGAACATTCAGCGTTAGTAACAGTCTTGGAGTAGAGTATTTATGAACATTCAGCATTAGTAACAGTCTTGAAGTAGAGTATATATGAACATTCAGCGTTAGTAACAGTCTTGGAGTATAGTATATATGAACATTCAGCACTAGTAACAGTCTTGGAGTATAGTATATATGAACATTCAGCACTAGTAACAGTCTTGGAGTAGAGTATATATGAACATTCAGCACTAGTAACAGTCTTGGAGTATATATGAACATTCAGCGTTAGTAACAGTCTTGGAGTAGAGTATATATGAACATTCAGCACTAGTAACAGTCTTGGAGAAAAGTATATATGAACATTCAGCATTAGTAACAGTCTTGGAGTATATATGAACATTCAGCATTAGTAACAGTCTTGGAGTATATATGAACATTCAGCGTTAGTAACAGTCTTGAAGTATATATGAACATTCAGTATTAGTAACAGTCTTGGAGTAGAGTATATATGAACATTCAGCGTTAGTAACAGTCTTGAAGTAGAGTATATATGAACATTCAGCATTAGTAACAGTCTTGGAGTAGAGTATATATGAACATTCAGCGTTAGTAACAGTCTTGGAGTATATATGAACATTCAGCGTTAGTAACAGTCTTGAAGTATATATGAACATTCAGCGTTAGTAACAGTCTTGGAGTAGAGTATATATGAACATTCAGCGTTAGTAACAGTCTTGGAGTAGAGTATATATGAACATTCAGCACTAGTAACAGTCTTGGAGTAGAGTATATATGAACATTCAGCGTTAGTAACAGTCTTGGAGTATATATGAACATTCAGCGTTAGTAACAGTCTTGGAGTAGAGTATATATGAACATTCAGCGTTAGTAACAGTCTTGGAGTAGAGTATATATGAACATTCAGCATTAGTAACAGTCTTGGAGTAGAGTATATATGAACATTCAGCGTTAGTAACAGTCTTGGAGTATATATGAACATTCAGCATTAGTAACAGTCTTGGAGTATAGTATATATGAACATTCAGCGTTAGTAACAGTCCTGGAGTAGAGTATATATGAACATTCAGCATTAGTAACAGTCTTGAAGTAGAGTATATATGAACATTCAGCGTTAGTAACAGTCTTGGAGTAGAGTATATATGAACATTCAGCGTTAGTAACAGTCCTGGAGTATAGTATATATGAACATTCAGCACTAGTAACAGTCTTGGAGTAGAGTATATATGAACATTCAGCGTTAGTAACAGTCTTGAAGTAGAGTATATATGAACATTCAGCGTTAGTAACAGTCTTGGAGTAGAGTATTTATGAACATTCAGCATTAGTAACAGTCTTGAAGTAGAGTATATATGAACATTCAGCGTTAGTAACAGTCTTGGAGTATATATGAACATTCAGCACTAGTAAGTCTTGGAGTAGAGTATATATGAACATTCAGCACTAGTAACAGTCTTGGAGTATAGTATATATGAACATTCAGCACTAGTAACAGTCTTGGAGTATAGTATATATGAACATTCAGCACTAGTAACAGTCTTGGAGTAGAGTATATATGAACATTCAGCACTAGTAACAGTCTTGGAGTATATATGAACATTCAGCGTTAGTAACAGTCTTGGAGTAGAGTATATATGAACATTCAGCACTAGTAACAGTCTTGGAGAAAAGTATATATGAACATTCAGCATTAGTAACAGTCTTGGAGTATATATGAACATTCAGCATTAGTAACAGTCTTGGAGTATATATGAACATTCAGCGTTAGTAACAGTCTTGAAGTATATATGAACATTCAGTATTAGTAACAGTCTTGGAGTAGAGTATATATGAACATTCAGCGTTAGTAACAGTCTTGAAGTAGAGTATATATGAACATTCAGCATTAGTAACAGTCTTGGAGTAGAGTATATATGAACATTCAGCGTTAGTAACAGTCTTGGAGTATATATGAACATTCAGCGTTAGTAACAGTCTTGAAGTATATATGAACATTCAGCGTTAGTAACAGTCTTGGAGTAGAGTATATATGAACATTCAGCGTTAGTAACAGTCTTGGAGTAGAGTATATATGAACATTCAGCACTAGTAACAGTCTTGGAGTATATATGAACATTCAGCATTAGTAACAGTCTTGGAGTAGAGTATATATGAACATTCAGCGTTAGTAACAGTCTTGGAGTAGAGTATATATGAACATTCAGCGTTAGTAACAGTCTTGAAGTAGAGTATATATGAACATTCAGCACTAGTAACAGTCTTGGAGTATATATGAACATTCAGCATTAGTAACAGTCTTGAAGTAGAGTATATATGAACATTCAGCGTTAGTAACAGTCTTGGAGTAGAGTATATATGAACATTCAGCGTTAGTAACAGTCTTGGAGTAGAGTATATATGAACATTCAGCGTTAGTAACAGTCTTGGAGTATATATGAACATTCAGCATTAGTAACAGTCTTGGAGTAGAGTATATATGAACATTCAGCGTTAGTAACAGTCTTGGAGTATATATGAACATTCAGCGTTAGTAACAGTCTTGGAGTAGAGTATATATGAACATTCAGCGTTAGTAACAGTCTTGGAGTAGAGTATATATGAACATTCAGCATTAGTAACAGTCTTGGAGTAGAGTATATATGAACATTCAGCGTTAGTAACAGTCTTGGAGTAGAGTATATATGAACATTCAGCGTTAGTAACAGTCTTGGAGTATATATGAACATTCAGCACTAGTAACAGTCTTGGAGTAGAGTATATATGAACATTCAGCGTTAGTAACAGTCTTGAAGTAGAGTATATATGAACATTCAGCGTTAGTAACAGTCTTGAAGTAGAGTATATATGAACATTCAGCACTAGTAACAGTCTTGGAGTAGAGTATATATGAACATTCAGCGTTAGTAACAGTCTTGGAGTAGAGTATATATGAACATTCAGCACTAGTAACAGTCTTGGAGTAGAGTATATATGAACATTCAGCACTAGTAACAGTCTTGGAGTATAGTATATATGAACATTCAGCACTAGTAACAGTCTTGAAGTAGAGTATATATGAACATTCAGCACTAGTAACAGTCTTGGAGTAGAGTATATATGAACATTCAGCATTAGTAACAGTCTTGGAGTATATATGAACATTCAGCATTAGTAACAGTCTTGGAGTATATATGAACATTCAGCGTTAGTAACAGTCTTGAAGTATATATGAACATTCAGCATTAGTAACAGTCTTGGAGTAGAGTATATATGAACATTCAGCGTTAGTAACAGTCTTGAAGTAGAGTATATATGAACATTCAGCATTAGTAACAGTCTTGGAGTAGAGTATATATGAACATTCAGCGTTAGTAACAGTCTTGGAGTATATATGAACATTCAGCGTTAGTAACAGTCTTGAAGTATATATGAACATTCAGCGTTAGTAACAGTCTTGGAGTAGAGTATATATGAACATTCAGCGTTAGTAACAGTCTTGGAGTAGAGTATATATGAACATTCAGCACTAGTAACAGTCTTGGAGTAGAGTATATATGAACATTCAGCGTTAGTAACAGTCTTGGAGTATATATGAACATTCAGCGTTAGTAACAGTCTTGGAGTAGAGTATATATGAACATTCAGCATTAGTAACAGTCTTGGAGTAGAGTATATATGAACATTCAGCGTTAGTAACAGTCTTGGAGTAGAGTATATATGAACATTCAGCGTTAGTAACAGTCTTGGAGTAGAGTATATATGAACATTCAGCGTTAGTAACAGTCTTGAAGTAGAGTATATATGAACATTCAGCGTTAGTAACAGTCTTGGAGTAGAGTATTTATGAACATTCAGCATTAGTAACAGTCTTGAAGTAGAGTATATATGAACATTCAGCGTTAGTAACAGTCTTGGAGTATATATGAACATTCAGCACTAGTAAGTCTTGGAGTAGAGTATATATGAACATTCAGCACTAGTAACAGTCTTGGAGTATAGTATATATGAACATTCAGCACTAGTAACAGTCTTGGAGTATAGTATATATGAACATTCAGCACTAGTAACAGTCTTGGAGTAGAGTATATATGAACATTCAGCACTAGTAACAGTCTTGGAGTATATATGAACATTCAGCGTTAGTAACAGTCTTGGAGTAGAGTATATATGAACATTCAGCACTAGTAACAGTCTTGGAGAAAAGTATATATGAACATTCAGCATTAGTAACAGTCTTGGAGTATATATGAACATTCAGCATTAGTAACAGTCTTGGAGTATATATGAACATTCAGCGTTAGTAACAGTCTTGAAGTATATATGAACATTCAGTATTAGTAACAGTCTTGGAGTAGAGTATATATGAACATTCAGCGTTAGTAACAGTCTTGAAGTAGAGTATATATGAACATTCAGCATTAGTAACAGTCTTGGAGTAGAGTATATATGAACATTCAGCGTTAGTAACAGTCTTGGAGTATATATGAACATTCAGCGTTAGTAACAGTCTTGGAGTAGAGTATATATGAACATTCAGCGTTAGTAACAGTCTTGGAGTAGAGTATATATGAACATTCAGCGTTAGTAACAGTCTTGGAGTATATATGAACATTCAGCATTAGTAACAGTCTTGGAGTATAGTATATATGAACATTCAGCATTAGTAACAGTCTTGAAGTAGAGTATATATGAACATTCAGCGTTAGTAACAGTCTTGGAGTAGAGTATATATGAACATTCAGCGTTAGTAACAGTCCTGGAGTATAGTATATATGAACATTCAGCACTAGTAACAGTCTTGGAGTAGAGTATATATGAACATTCAGCGTTAGTAACAGTCTTGAAGTAGAGTATATATGAACATTCAGCGTTAGTAACAGTCTTGGAGTAGAGTATATATGAACATTCAGCGTTAGTAACAGTCTTGGAGTATATATGAACATTCAGCGTTAGTAACAGTCTTGGAGTAGAGTATATATGAACATTCAGCGTTAGTAACAGTCTTGGAGTAGAGTATATATGAACATTCAGCATTAGTAACAGTCTTGGAGTAGAGTATATATGAACATTCAGCGTTAGTAACAGTCTTGGAGTAGAGTATATATGAACATTCAGCGTTAGTAACAGTCTTGGAGTAGAGTATATATGAACATTCAGCGTTAGTAACAGTCTTGAAGTAGAGTATATATGAACATTCAGCGTTAGTAACAGTCTTGGAGTATATATGAACATTCAGCACTAGTAACAGTCTTGGAGTAGAGTATATATGAACATTCAGCGTTAGTAACAGTCTTGAAGTAGAGTATATATGAACATTCAGCGTTAGTAACAGTCTTGAAGTAGAGTATATATGAACATTCAGCACTAGTAACAGTCTTGGAGTAGAGTATATATGAACATTCAGCGTTAGTAACAGTCTTGGAGTAGAGTATATACGAACATTCAGCACTAGTAACAGTCTTGGAGTAGAGTATATATGAACATTCAGCACTAGTAACAGTCTTGGAGTATAGTATATATGAACATTCAGCACTAGTAACAGTCTTGGAGTAGAGTATATATGAACATTCAGCACTAGTAACAGTCTTGGAGTAGAGTATATATGAACATTCAGCATTAGTAACAGTCTTGGAGTATATATGAACATTCAGCATTAGTAACAGTCTTGGAGTATATATGAACATTCAGCGTTAGTAACAGTCTTGAAGTATATATGAACATTCAGCATTAGTAACAGTCTTGGAGTAGAGTATATATGAACATTCAGCGTTAGTAACAGTCTTGAAGTAGAGTATATATGAACATTCAGCATTAGTAACAGTCTTGGAGTAGAGTATATATGAACATTCAGCGTTAGTAACAGTCTTGGAGTATATATGAACATTCAGCGTTAGTAACAGTCTTGAAGTATATATGAACATTCAGCGTTAGTAACAGTCTTGGAGTAGAGTATATATGAACATTCAGCGTTAGTAACAGTCTTGGAGTAGAGTATATATGAACATTCAGCACTAGTAACAGTCTTGGAGTAGAGTATATATGAACATTCAGCGTTAGTAACAGTCTTGGAGTATATATGAACATTCAGCGTTAGTAACAGTCTTGGAGTAGAGTATATATGAACATTCAGCATTAGTAACAGTCTTGGAGTAGAGTATATATGAACATTCAGCGTTAGTAACAGTCTTGGAGTAGAGTATATATGAACATTCAGCGTTAGTAACAGTCTTGGAGTAGAGTATATATGAACATTCAGCGTTAGTAACAGTCTTGAAGTAGAGTATATATGAACATTCAGCGTTAGTAACAGTCTTGGAGTAGAGTATTTATGAACATTCAGCATTAGTAACAGTCTTGAAGTAGAGTATATATGAACATTCAGCGTTAGTAACAGTCTTGGAGTATATATGAACATTCAGCACTAGTAAGTCTTGGAGTAGAGTATATATGAACATTCAGCGTTAGTAACAGTCTTGAAGTAGAGTATATATGAACATTCAGCGTTAGTAACAGTCTTGAAGTAGAGTATATATGAACATTCAGCACTAGTAACAGTCTTGGAGTAGAGTATATATGAACATTCAGCGTTAGTAACAGTCTTGGAGTAGAGTATATATGAACATTCAGCACTAGTAACAGTCTTGGAGTAGAGTATATATGAACATTCAGCACTAGTAACAGTCTTGGAGTATAGTATATATGAACATTCAGCACTAGTAACAGTCTTGGAGTATAGTATATATGAACATTCAGCACTAGTAACAGTCTTGGAGTAGAGTATATATGAACATTCAGCACTAGTAACAGTCTTGGAGTATATATGAACATTCAGCGTTAGTAACAGTCTTGGAGTAGAGTATATATGAACATTCAGCACTAGTAACAGTCTTGGAGAAAAGTATATATGAACATTCAGCATTAGTAACAGTCTTGGAGTATATATGAACATTCAGCATTAGTAACAGTCTTGGAGTATATATGAACATTCAGCGTTAGTAACAGTCTTGAAGTATATATGAACATTCAGTATTAGTAACAGTCTTGGAGTAGAGTATATATGAACATTCAGCGTTAGTAACAGTCTTGAAGTAGAGTATATATGAACATTCAGCATTAGTAACAGTCTTGGAGTAGAGTATATATGAACATTCAGCGTTAGTAACAGTCTTGGAGTATATATGAACATTCAGCGTTAGTAACAGTCTTGAAGTATATATGAACATTCAGCGTTAGTAACAGTCTTGGAGTAGAGTATATATGAACATTCAGCGTTAGTAACAGTCTTGGAGTAGAGTATATATGAACATTCAGCACTAGTAACAGTCTTGGAGTAGAGTATATATGAACATTCAGCGTTAGTAACAGTCTTGGAGTATATATGAACATTCAGCGTTAGTAACAGTCTTGGAGTAGAGTATATATGAACATTCAGCGTTAGTAACAGTCTTGGAGTAGAGTATATATGAACATTCAGCATTAGTAACAGTCTTGGAGTAGAGTATATATGAACATTCAGCGTTAGTAACAGTCTTGGAGTATATATGAACATTCAGCATTAGTAACAGTCTTGGAGTATAGTATATATGAACATTCAGCGTTAGTAACAGTCCTGGAGTAGAGTATATATGAACATTCAGCATTAGTAACAGTCTTGAAGTAGAGTATATATGAACATTCAGCGTTAGTAACAGTCTTGGAGTAGAGTATATATGAACATTCAGCGTTAGTAACAGTCCTGGAGTATAGTATATATGAACATTCAGCACTAGTAACAGTCTTGGAGTAGAGTATATATGAACATTCAGCGTTAGTAACAGTCTTGAAGTAGAGTATATATGAACATTCAGCGTTAGTAACAGTCTTGGAGTAGAGTATATATGAACATTCAGCGTTAGTAACAGTCTTGGAGTAGAGTATATATGAACATTCAGCATTAGTAACAGTCTTGGAGTATATATGAACATTCAGCATTAGTAACAGTCTTGGAGTATAGTATATATGAACATTCAGCACTAGTAACAGTCTTGGAGTAGAGTATATATGAACATTCAGCGTTAGTAACAGTCTTGGAGTAGAGTATATATGAACATTCAGCATTAGTAACAGTCTTGGAGTAGAGTATATATGAACATTCAGCACTAGTAACAGTCTTGGAGTATATATGAACATTCAGCATTAGTAACAGTCTTGAAGTAGAGTATATATGAACATTCAGCGTTAGTAACAGTCTTGGAGTATATATGAACATTCAGCATTAGTAACAGTCTTGGAGTAGAGTATATATGAACATTCAGCATTAGTAACAGTCTTGGAGTAGAGTATATATGAACATTCAGCATTAGTAACAGTCTTGGAGTAGAGTATATATGAACATTCAGCGTTAGTAACAGTCTTGAAGTATATATGAACATTCAGCATTAGTAACAGTCTTGGAGTAGAGTATATATGAACATTCAGCATTAGTAACAGTCTTGGAGTAGAGTATATATGAACATTCAGCATTAGTAACAGTCTTGGAGTAGAGTATATATGAACATTCAGCGTTAGTAACAGTTTTGGAGTAGAGTATATATGAACATTCAGCGCTAGGAGCAATTGATTAGCAGTACCTTGGGCTGTTTGACCAGGTCCAGGAGATCTTTGACATGGTGTCTCAACATGTTCTGACACTTCCACATCTCATTCAGAGCCCTGGGGGGGAGGAGAGAGAGAGAGGGGGCTATTAAAACACATAGTAAGTCGGCCACAGAGGCTCTGCTAAAGGAGGGCAGTAGCATATTACAGTAGCATTGATGAGGTATGTATGGAGGAGGCTGGAGACAGAACCTCTGCTGACTAAAGCATGTTTTCATCACCAGTAAGAAACTGCTAGCCGTTGGCTGCTAACAGCTGAGAACTGCTAGCCGTTGGCTGCTAACAGCTGAGAACTGCTAGCCGTTGGCTGCTAACAGCTGAGAACTGCTAGCCGTTGGCTGCTAACAGCTGAGAACTGCTAGCCATTGGCTGCTAACAGCTGAGAACTGCTAGCCGTTGGCTGCTAACAGCTGAGAACTGCTAGCCGTTGGCTGCTAACAGCTGAGAACTGCTAGCCATTGGCTGCTAACAGCTGAGAAGCTGTTAGCTAACTGGCAAACACAAAAACAGTCTCAAACTTTGGGAGGAAGGACCACCAGAAATGGTCATATCGCCCTCTAGTGGGGAACGTAAGCCTGGCTCAAATGGAAGCCTGGCTCAAATGGAAGCCTGGCTCAAATGGAAGCCTGGCTCAAATAGAATCCTGGCTCAAATAGAATCCTGGCTCAAATAGAAGCCTGGCTCCACCTGTTTTGTTCAGTGATTTAAGCAAACAAACACCCGGGCTATTAATTTAAGTTTTACAGAATACAAATACTGTGCCAGGCCCTAAGCATTAGTACATTACAGTAGCAGAAGTACAATTCAGCAGCAGAAGTACAATACAGCAGCAGAAGGGAGGGAGGAACAGGAGACTTACTTGACAGCGTTAGTGTCCAGGGTAGGGAGGGAGGAACAGGAGACTTACTTGACAGCGTTAGTGTCCAGGGTAGGGAGGGAGGAACAGGAGACTTACTTGACAGCGTTAGTGTCCAGAGTAGGGAGGGAGGAACAGGGGACTTACTTGACAGCGTTAGTGTCCAGGGTAGGGAGGGAGGAACAGGGGACTTACTTGACAGCGTTAGTGTCCAGGGTAGGGAGGGAGGAACAGGAGACTTACTTGACAGCGTTAGTGTCCAGGGTAGGGAGGGAGGAACAGGGGACTTACTTGACAGCGTTAGTGTCCAGGGTAGGGAGGAAGGAACAGGGGACTTACTTGACAGCGTTAGTGTCCAGGGTAGCGTAGAGATAATACAAACACTTCATCCTCTCTGTGGTCTCCAGGTTGTGAGGTACCATGTACTGGGCAAAGATACGCTCTACCAACAACCTGACAGACAGAGGAGAGAGCAGAGGAGGGAAAGAGAGAGAGAGGATGTGAGGAGGGAGAGAGGATGTGAGGAGAGAGGATGTGAGGGAGAAGATGTGAGGGGAGAGAGAGGAGAGGAGGAGAGAGAGGATGTGAGGAGGGAGAGAGGATGTGAGGAGGGAGAGAGGATGTGAGGAGGGAGAGAGGATGTGAGGAGGGAGAGAGGATGTGAGGAGGGAGAGAGGATGTGAGGAGAGAGGGGATGTGAGGGAGAGAGGATGTGAGGAGAGGATGGAGAAAGAGGATGTGAGGAAGGGGGGAGGAAAGGTTATAAAGAGGAGAGAAACGAGAGAGGGAGTTATAACATTACAGGGAGATATAGGAAGCTCTATTTTATTTCAGCCTCAATCCAAACCCCTCTGACCCCTCTCCATATTTTATTCTACCAGTCTCTCTCTCCCCTCCTCCTCCCTCTCCATCTTTATATTCTACCAGTCTCTCTCTCCCCTCCTCTCTTAGCAGTGTAGGAGTCTCTTGGAGTCGATCGTTTCTCATTACACTAATTTAACAGAATTATCTTTTTACATCTGCCAGCACACACTCTCTGTAATCTAACCCTTCTTTCCATTTAGACACAGACTGGTCGTTGATGCTCTGTACTTCCCTTCCCACACACACACACACACACACACACCTTCCTACCTGTACCACCCCCTCCCAGCGCCCCCCACCTCCTACCTGTCGTCGATGCTGTTCTGGTAGTAGATGTGTAGTAGTTTATCTTTGATCCAGGAGATCTGATTGGCTGCCTCCTTGCCCCCCTCTCCCTGGAGAGAGTACTTCTTATAGATCTGAGCCAATCCCATCATGGCCTCTTTACGCACACGCCACTATGGAGGGAGGGAGAAGAGTGGAGAAGGGAGAGAGAGGGAGGGAGAAGAGTGGAGAGGGGAGAGAGAGGGAGGGAGAAGAGTGGAGAGAGAGAGAGAGGGAGGGAGAAGAGTGGCGAGAGAGAGGGAGGGAGAAGAGTGGAGAAGGGAGAGAGGGAGGGAGAAGAGTGGAGAGGGGAGAGAGCAGGAGGGAGGGAGAAGAGTGGAGAGGGGAGAGAGAGGGAGGGAGAAGAGTGGCGAGAGAGAGGGAGGGAGAAGAGTGGAGAAGGCAGAGAGAGGGAGAAGAGTGGAGAGAGAGGGAGGGAGAAGAGTGGAGAAGGGAGAGAGGGAGGGAGAAGAGTGGCGAGAGAGAGGGAGGGAGAAGAGTGGAAAAGGCAGAGAGAGGGAGAAGAGTGGAGAGAGAGGGAGGGAGAAGAGTGGAGAAGGGAGAGAGAGGGAGGGAGAAGAGTGGATAGGGGAGAAGAGTGGAGAGGGGAGAGAGGGAGGGAGAAGAGTGGAGAGAGAGGGTGGAGAAGAGTGGAGAGGGGAGAGAGAGGGAGGGAGGGGTAAGAGTGAAGAGAGAGGGAGGAAGAAGAGTGGAGAGAGAGGGAGGAAGAAGAGTGGAGAGGGGAGAGAGAGGGAGGAAGAAGAGTGGGTAGGGGAGAGAGGGAGGAAGAAGAGTGGAGAGAGAGGGATGGAGAAGAGTGGAGAGGGGAGAGGGAGGGAGAAGAGTGGATATGGGAGAAGAGTGTGGGGAGAAGAGTGGAGAAGGGAGAGAGAGGGAGGGAAAAGAGTGGAGAAGGGAGAGAGAGGGAGGGAGAAGAGTGGAGAAGGGAGAGACAGGGGGGGAGAAGAGTGGAGAAGGGAGAGAGAGGGGGGAGAAGAGTGGAGAAGGGAGAGAGAGGGGTGAGAAGAGTGGAGAAGGGAGAGAGAGGGGGGAGAAGAGTGGAGAAGGGAGAGAGAGGGAGGGAGAAGAGTGGAGAAGGGAGAGAGAAGAGTGGAGAGAGGGAGGGAGAAGCGTGGAGAAGGGAGAGAGAGGGAGGGAGAAGAGTGGAGAAGGGAGAGAGAGGAGTGGAGAGAGGGAGGGAGAAGAGTGGAGAAGGGAGAGATAACAGTGGAGAAGGGAGAGAGAGGGGGGAGAAGAGTGGAGAAGGGAGAGAGAGGGGGGGAGAAGAGTGGAGAAGGGAGAGAGAGGGAGAAGAGTGGAGAAGGGAGAGAGAGGGGGGAGAAGAGTGGAGAGAGAGGGGGGGGAAGAGTGGAGAGTGGAGAGAGAGGGAGGGAGGGAGGGGGAAGAGTGGAGAAGGGAGAGAGAGGGAGGGAGAAGAGTGGAGAAGGGAGAGAGAGGGAGGGAGAAGAGTGGAGAAGGGAGAGAGAGGGAGGGAGAAGAGTGGAGAAGGGAGAGAGAGGGAGGGAGAAGAATGGAGAAGGGAGAGAGAGGGGGGAGAAGAGAAGAGGGAGAAGAGTGGAGAAGGGAGAGAGAGGGGGGAGAAGAGTGGAGAAGGGGGGGAGGGGAAGAGGGAGAAGAGTGGAGAGAGAGGGAGGGAGAAGAGTGGAGAAGGGAGAGAGAGGGAGGGAGAAGAGTGGAGAAGGGAGAGAGAGGGAGGGAGAAGAGTGGAGAAGGGAGAGAGAGGGAGGGAGAAGAGTGGAGAAGGGAGAGAGAGGGAGGGAGAAGAGTGGAGAAGGGAGAGAGAGGGAGGGAGAAGAGTGGAGAAGGAAGAGAGAGGGAGGGAGAAGAGTGGAGAAGGGAGAGAGAGGGGGGAGAAGAGTGGAGAAGGGAGAGAGAGGGGGGAGAAGAGTGGAGAAGGGGGAGAGGGGAAGAGGGAGTAGAGTGGAGAAGGGGGGAGAGGGGGAGAGTGGAGAAGGGAGAGAGAGCAGGGAGAAGAGTGGAGAAGGGAGAGAGAGGGGGGAGAAGAGTGGAGAAGGGAGAGAGAGGGGGGAGAAGAGTGGAGAAGGGAGAGAGAGGGGGGAGAAGAGTGGAGAAGGGAGAGATTGGGGGGAGAAGAGTGGAGAAAGGGGAGACAGACAGCAAAACGTTGACCACTAGGAAGTTCACAACAACCCATACTAATCCATTCCTTCCTAAAAACAACAACTCATACCCTCTTGTCCAGAGTCCTCTCCTTGACAAAGTTCAGCAGGGCGTCGTTGACCAGAGTCAGGTCCTTCTTGGCCGCAGTTACTATGGAGACGATGACGTCGTGACGGATGGCCTCCTCGGGGTCATGTGACCTGACCTTCAGGAATTCTGGGAAACGTAAGAGGGACAGATAGACTCCCGATCAATAACTGAACGTTTCACATGATTGACTGATCAATTGATTGATTGACTGACTGGTTGGTTGCTAGATTGATCAACAGTTACCAGTCTTTTGCTAGGTAAGGCTGATCAATGATAACACTGATTATTGACTGACTGACTGGCTAAATGATTGACAGAATAACTGACTGACTGGCTGGCTGACGTGATAGTTATCTGTAAGGTCCTTGGCCAGGTCTGGTTCATGATAATAATGATAGTTACCTGTGAGGTCCTTGGCCAAGTCTGGTTCATGATAATAATGATAGTTATCTGTAAGGTCCTTGGCCAGGTCTGGTTCATGATAATAATGATAGTTACCTGTGAGGTCCTTGGCCAAGTCTGGTTCATGATAATAATGATAGTTATCTGTAAGGTCCTTGGCCAGGTCTGGTTCATGATAATAATGATAGTTACCTGTGAGGTCCTTGGCCAAGTCTGGTTCATGATAATAATGATAGTTATCTGTAAGGTCCTTGGCCAGGTCTGGTTCATGATAATAATGATAGTTACCTGTGAGGTCCTTGGCCAGGTCTGGTTCATGATAATAATGATAGTTACCTGTGAGGTCCTTGGCCAGGTCTGGGTGGTTCATGAGACAGTGGGAGGCAAACTTGACACACTCCAGTCTGATGGGCACGTGGATATCATTGAACCTGACAAGACACAAACAACAACCTCTAAAAAAAACAATTACCTCAGAAGCCTGACAATCTATGCATCCGTAACACACAGAGCTGTGTCTTACTATACTTGTGAGAACTTTTTGGGGACCAACAATTGATTCCCATTGAAAATCATATTTCCCTTAAATATAACCCTAAACCTTGCCTTAAACCTAAGCCTAAACCCTAACTCTAATTTTAAACCTAACCCTAATTCTAAACATAAAATAGCCTTTTTACAAGTGAGGACCAGCTAAATGTCCTGGTACTCACAAGTAGAGGTCGACCGATTATGATTTTCAACGGCGATACCGATTATTGGAGGACCAAAAAAAAAAGCAGATACCGATTAAATCGGACAATTTTTTAAATGTATTTGTAATAATGACAATTACAACAACACTGAATGAACACTTATTTTAACTTAATATAATACATCAATAAAATCAATTTAGCCTCAAATAAATAATGAAACATGTTCAATTTGGTTTAAATAATGCAAAAACAAAGTGTTGGAGAAGAAAGTAAAAGTGCAATATGTGCCATGTAAGAAAGCTAACGTTTAAGTTCCTTGCTCAGAACATGAGAACATATGAAAGCTGGTGGTTCCTTTTAACATGAGTCTTCAATATTCCCAGGTAAGAAGTTTTAGGTTGTAGTTATTATAGGACTATTTCCCTCGATACCATTTGTATTTCATTAACCTTTGACTATTGGATGTTCTTAAAGACACTTTAGTATTGCCAGTGTAACAGTATAGCTTCCGTCCCTCTCCTCGCCCCTACCTGGGCTCGAACCAGGAACACATCGACAACAGCCACCCTCGAAGCAGCGTTACCCATGCAGAGCAAGGGGAACAACTACTCCAAGTCTCAGAGCGAGTGACATTTGAAACGCTATTAGCGCGCACTAACTTGCTAGCCATTTCACTTCGGTTACACCAGCCTAATCTCGTGAGTTGATAGGCTTGAAGTCATAAACAGTGCTGTGCTTGCGAAGAGCTGCTGGCAAAATGCACGAAAGTGCTGTTTGAATGAATGCTTACGAGCCTGCTGGTGCCTACCATCACTCAGTCAGACTGCTCTATCAAATCATAGACTTAATTATAACATAATAACACACAGAAATACGAGCCTTTGGTCATTAATATGGTCCATTCCGGAAACTATCATCTCGAAAACAAGACGTTTATTCTTTCAATGAAATACGGAACCGTTCTGTATTTTATCTAACAGGTGGCATCCATAAGTCTAAATATTTCTGTTACATTGTACCCTAGCCTATTAATTCAATGTTATGTCATAATTATGTACAATTCTGGCAAATTAGTTCGCAATGAGCCAGGTGACCCAAACTGTTGCATGTACCATGACTCTGCGTGCAATGAACCCAAAGAGCGTTGAACTAGTTAACTAAGGTTGCAAGATTGAATCCCTGGGCTGACAATGTAAAAATCTGTCGTTCTGCCCCTGAACAAGGCAGTTAACCCACTGTTCCTAGGCCGTCATTGAAAATAAGAATGTGTTCTTAACTGACTTGCCTAGTTCAATAAAAATTACATTTTTTTTTTTTTTTTTTTTTTTAAATCGGCCAAAAATACCGATTTCCGATTGTTATGAAAACTTGAAATCGGCCCTAATTAATCGGCCATTCCGATTAATCGGGTGACCTCTACTCACAAGTATAGTAAAACACACACACACACACGTAACAGGTAAGAGGAAAGCCTTTCACACCAAACATTTAGCCAGCATGAGAACACCCTCTCTCTGTCTCACCTGCCCAGGTAACATTGCCACAGGGGTTTGTTCTGTGCTGCCAGCTCAGAGTCTTTAGCTCCAAACATCTTAGCTAACAGCTTGACCACCTGGAGACGCTCATCATTATCATTGCTCTGGAGAGGAAGGGAGAAAGAGAGAGAGAGAGGGAGAGCAGAGAAAGAGGGGAGGGAGGGGTTATCATTCAGTAAACGAGAGGTAGTTTGTCCTTGAGGTAGGTGTGTGTGTGTGTGTAGGTGTGTGTGTGTGTGTGTGTTATACCTTCAGTTTAAACTCTAGCTGTGGTAGTACAGACAGCAGTAGATGGCTGTCTATGTTGTAGAGCTCCAGGATCAGGTCAAACACATGTTCTGACAGATCACTGACAGACGTCTTCCCCAACATCAACACCAGGTTGAAGAACTGATGGAGAGACACAGAGAGAGAGCCAGAGAGAGACACAGAAAGAGACACCGAGAAAGAGAGATACAAAGAGAGAGAGAGAGAGAGACAAAGAGAGAGAGAGAGAGACACAGAGAGAGCCAGAGAGACACAGAGAAAGAGATACAAAGAGAGAGAGCCAGAGAGACACAGAGAAAGAGATACAAAGAGAGAGAGACAGAGAGAGCCAGAGAGAGACACAGAGAGAGAGAGAGAGACAGTGAGATACAAAGAGAGAGACACAGAGAGAGAGAGAGCGACACAAAGAGAGAGAAAGAGCGACAGAGAGAGAGAGAGAGAGAGAGAGAGAGAGAGAGAGAGAGAGAGAGAAAGAAAGAGACACAGAGAGAGAGCGACACAAAGAGAGAGAGAGACAGAGGTGACACAGAGAGAGAGAGAGACAGAGGTGACAGAGAGAGAGACAGAGAGAGAGAGCATTAGTACAAACACAACTGTCAATATCACATTGCACGAGCAACTTCCCGAAACCCAAGATAAGAACGAGAGAACGGAGGAGAGAGAGAGAGAGATATGAGAGGTGCAGTAAAGTCTACTTACATTAGTGATGTAGGGCTCTATAGCCTGAGCTGTTCTCTTCAGCAGAGCCTTGGCCAGGTCATACGCCTGCTTGTTCAGGTTCTACAACAACAACGTTTTATTAAAAAAGAAAGAGACATGCACAAGGTGAAAGAGGCATTTCTTCACTTTTAACTGTACTTTTATTTAATTTAAAATGTATATTAGCCATTTAAGTAAATCATATTTTATAGAAGAAAAAAATATATATATATATATTTTATGTTACAGATACTGCCATTATAAGAACTGTGTCCTGCAGTACCTTTCATCACCAGCAGGGGTCTCACAGTATTACTGAACACTGAGACAGACTGATTCACAGTACCAGACAGTAGGAGTCTCACAGTATTACTGAACACTGAGACAGACTGGTTCACAGTATTACTGAACACTGAGACAGACTGATTCACAGTACCAGACAGTAGGAGTCTCACAGTATTACTGAACACTGAGACAGACTGGTTCACAGTATTACTGAACACTGAGACAGACTGATTCACAGTACCAGACAGTAGGAGTCTCACAGTATTACTGAACACTGAGACAGACTGATTCACAGTACCAGACAGTAGGAGTCTCACAGTATTACTGAACACTGAGACAGACTGGTTCACAGTATTACTGAACACTGAGACAGACTGGTTCACAGTATTACTGAACACTGAGACAGACTGGTTCACAGTATTACTGAACACTGAGACAGACTGGTTCACAGTATTACTGAACACTGAGACAGACTGGTTCACAGTATTACTGAACACTGAGACAGACTGATTCACAGTATTACTGAACACTGAGACAGACTGGTTCACATTACCAGAAACAGTGTGGATGCAGTGATTAGCCAACACTCCAGCCAGCGGGCTAACACACACTATAAGGCTAAATACAACAGTGTGTGTGTGTGTGCGTGTGCGTGTGTGTGTGTGTGTTTTCAGTGTGTGTGTGATTTCAGTGTGTGTATTCAGTGTGTGGGTATTTTCAGTGTGTGTTTTTAGTGTGTGTGTGTGTGTTTACAGTGTGTGTGTGTGTGTGTGTGTGTTCAGTGTGTGTGTGTTTTCAGTGTGTGGGTATTTTCAGTGTGTGTGTTTTCAGTGTGTGTGTGTGTGTGTGTGTGTTTTCAGTGTGTGTGTATGTGTTTTCAGTGTGTGTGTATGTGTTTTCAGTGTGTGTGTGTGTGTGTTTTCAGTGTGTGCGTGTGTGTGTTTTCAGTGTGTGCGTGTGTGTGTGTGTTTTCAGTGTGTGTGTGTGTGTGTGTTTTCAGTGTGTGTGTGTTTTCTCAGTGTGTGTGTGTGTGTGTGTGTGTGTGTGTGTGTGTGTGTGTGTGTGTGTGTGTGTGTGTGTTTTCAGTGTGTGTGTGTGTGTGTGTGTGTGTGTTTTCTCAGTGTGTGTGTGTGTGTGTGTGTGTGTGTGTGTGTGTGTGTGTGTGTGTGTACCTTGTGTGCAGGCACCAGATTGACCAGCACGGTGTCCAGTAGTTCCTGTGACACGCTGTCTCCCTCACAGACGATGGAACTCATCAGATCCACCATGTGCATGTGCACCTTCTGGTTGTGCCCGTTGCTACGGAAACAGGAGTCAAGTAAAATCACATTTTGTCGCTATAACACTTTTGATAAAATAAAAAAAACACAGATCTTTACAGTAACCTGGGACCGTACACTCGGTGGCCAGTTTATTAGGTACACCAATCTAGTACCAGGTCAGACCATTATACCACCGCCACCAGTCTGTACCATTAACACCAGGCAGGATGGGGCCAGACCATTATATCAACGCCACCAGTCTGTACCATTAACACCAGGCAGGATGGGGCCAGACCATTATACCAACGCCACCAGTCTGTACCATTAACACCAGGCAGGATGGGGCCAGACCATTATACCAACGCCACCAGTCTGTACCATTAACACCAGGCAGGATGGGGCCAGACCATTATACCACCGCCACCAGTCTGTACCATTAACACCAGGCAGGATGGGGCCAGACCATTATACCAACGCCACCAGCCTGTACCATTAACACCAGGCAGGATGGGGCCAGACCATTATACCACCGCCACCAGTCTGTACCATTAACACCAGGCAGGATAGGGCCAGACCATTATACCACCGCCACCAGTCTGTACCATTAACACCAGGCAGGATGGGGCCAGACCATTATACCAACGCCACCAGTCTGTACCATTAACACCAGGCAGGATGGGGCCAGACCATTATACCAACGCCACCAGTCTGTACCATTAACACCAGGCAGGATGGGGCCAGACCATTATACCAACGCCACCAGTCTGTACCATTAACACCAGGCAGGATGGGGCCAGACCATTATACCACCGCCACCAGGCAGGATGGGGCCAGACCATTATACCACCGCCACCAGGCAGGATGGGGCCAGACCATTATACCAACGCCACCAGTCTGTACCATTAACACCAGGCAGGATGGGGCCAGACCATTATACCAACGCCACCAGTCTGTACCATTAACACCAGGCAGGATGGGGCCAGACCATTATACCAACGCCACCAGTCTGCACCATTAACACCAGTCAGGATGGGGCCAGACCATTATACCAACGCCACCGGTCTGTACCATTAACACCAGGCAGGATGGGGCCAGACCATTATACCAACGCCACCAGTCTGTACCATTAACACCAGGCAGGATGGGGCCAGACCATTATACCACCACCACCAGTCTGTACCATTAACACCAGGCAGGATGGGGCCAGACCATTATACCACCACCACCAGGCAGGATGGGGCCAGACCATTATACCACCACCACCAGGCAGGATGGGGCCAGACCATTATACCAACGCCACCAGTCTGTACCATTAACACCAGACAGGATGGGGCCAGACCATTATACCAACACCACCAGCCTGTACCATTAACACCAGGCAGGATGGGGCCAGACCATTATACCACCGCCACCAGTCTGTACCATTAACACCAGGCAGGATGGGGCCAGACCATTATACCAACGCCACCAGTCTGTACCATTAACACCAGGCAGGATGGGGCCAGACCATTATACCAACGCCACCAGTCTGTACCATTAACACCAGGCAGGATGGGGCCAGACCATTATACCAACGCCACCAGTCTGTACCATTAACACCAGGCAGGATGGGGCCAGACCATTATACCACCGCCACCAGGCAGGATGGGGCCAGACCATTATACCACCGCCACCAGGCAGGATACCACCGCCACCAGTCTGTACCATTAACACCAGGCAGGATGGGGCCAGACCATTATACCAACGCCACCAGTCTGTACCATTAACACCAGACAGGATGGGGCCAGACCATTATACCACCACCACCAGTCAGGATGGGGCCAGACCATTATACCAACGCCACCAGTCTGTACCATTAACACCAGTCAGGATGGGGCCAGACCATTATACCAACGCCACCAGCCTGTACCATTAACACCAGGCAAGATGGGGCCAGACCATTATACCAACGCCACCAGGCAGGATGGGGCCAGACCATTATACCAACGCCACCAGGCTGTACCATTAACACCAGGCAGGATGGGGCCAGACCATTATACCAACGCCACCAGTCTGTACCATTAACACCAGACAGGATGGGGCCAGACCATTATACCAACGCCACCAGTCTGTACCATTAACACCAGACAGGATGGGGCCAGACCATTATACCAACGCCACCAGGCAGGATGGGGCCAGACCATTATACCAACGCCACCAGTCTGTACCATTAACACCAGGCAGGATGGGGCCAGACCATTATACCAACGCCACCAGTCTGTACCATTAACACCAGGCAGGATGGGGCCAGACCATTATACCAACGCCACCAGTCTGTACCATTAACACCAGGCAGGATGGGGCCAGACCATTATACCACCGCCACCAGGCAGGATGGGGCCAGACCATTATACCACCGCCACCAGGCAGGATGGGGCCAGACCATTATACCAACGCCACCAGTCTGTACCATTAACACCAGGCAGGATGGGGCCAGACCATTATACCAACGCCACCAGGCAGGATGGGGCCAGACCATTATACCAACGCCACCAGGCAGGATGGGGCCAGACCATTATACCAACGCCACCAGTCTGTACCATTAACACCAGGCAGGATGGGGCCAGACCATTATACCAACGCCACCAGTCTGTACCATTAACACCAGGCAGGATGGGGCCAGACCATTATACCAACGGCACCAGTCTGTACCATTAACACCAGGCAGGATGGGACCAGACCATTATACCAACGCCACCAGTCTGTACCATTAACACCAGCCTAAAGTAGGTTCAAACGGAACATGATCAAATTCAGGGAAATATGTTAAACATTTAAGCGTTTTCAAAACACATGTTGGCTTCGCTAAAAATATTTGTGTGACATCAACTCATATTTAATAATATTATATCCAATATATTTTTATGCTTATTACCGATTCCCTGAACTTACTTTGAGTTACATCTACTAATAATATTAAGTGTGTTCTTGTTGCCGTAAATTATTTTTATAGTGTTGGACTAAAAGAAAAATAAACAGATTTTTCAAAACGAGTTTCAAGCCCAAGGAGGGGGTTTTCTTGCCTCCCCCCACGTCACCACAGATCTTAGTTTTAGAAAAATCACTTTTTTTTTTATTGTGCAGGAGATAAGAGGTTGAAAAATGGTAACCCCCCCAAAGTGGAAGCACTAGGAAGCAGCATCCAGAGCCAGACAGACTAGGATGAAGTTAACACTGATGTAAGATCAGTTTCTGCATGTTTCCTCCCTGATGGTTACTGTTAGGATAGGGGGGGGGGGGGGGGGGTGTTAGCTGATCCTAGATCTGGGCCTAAGGGCAACTTCTACCCAGATCGATTACTCACATTCCTAAGATCATTACCCTCTATTCACCAAGAGCGAGCGAGCGGGCACGCACACACACACAGACGACGTATTCCACCGAGCCCATTTCAGACATTACCGGGGGTGTGTTTGACAGGTCATTACAAACATTTGAGCGGTTGTTGCGTTAACGGGGAAAAGAACGACAGGCACAAGTTAGAGTACTAAAGAGTCACAGAGGTAAAAATGAAAGCAATTATTCCAGCAAAGCAATTAAACCCCCCCCCCCCCCCCCACACCCCCCTCCCCCCACACCCCCACACCCACCCAAAACACACAGGACATAGATGGCTGAGAAAAAAAGCAGATGCTCAGGTGGGCGGGGCATGAGCGTTGCTACATACAAGCCGCTCTGATCTCGTTCGACTAGCTCACTGCCAAGTTCTCTGCTGCAGAACTCACCCCTCGAGGCTGTGTTGAGTAGATGGAGAGAGGGGACACAGAGAGAGAAAGAGAGGGGACACACAGAGAGAGAAAGAGAGGAGACAGAGAAAGAGAGGGGGGACACAGAGAAAGAGAGGGGACACAGAGAGAGAAAGAAAGGGGACACAGAGAGAGAAAGAGAGGGGAGAGAGAAAAGAGAGAGAGGGGGGACACAGAGAGAGAAAGAGAGGGGGGACACAGAGAGAGAGAGAGAGAAAGAGAGGGGAGCAAGAAAAGAGAGAGAGAAGTGTATATGTGGTACATACTTGATGACCTGGAACAGGGTCCTGTAGAGCTGAGTAAAGATCTCATTGCTGTCCTCCAGCTCAAAGCAGATGTTATAGGACTTCACCCACGCTATGTTCTACAAAGAGAGAGAGAGGTTAACACTATACAGAGAGAGAGGTTAACACTATACAGAGAGAGAGAGGTTAACACTATACAGAGAGAGGTTAACACTATACAGAGAGAGAGAGGTTAACACTATACAGAGAGAGAGGTTAACACTATACAGAGAGAGAGAGAGGTTAACACTATACAGAGAGAGAGAGAGAGGTTAACACTATACAGAGAGAGAGAGAGAGGTTAACACTATACAGAGAGAGAGAGAGAGGTTAACACTATACAGAGAGAGAGAGAGAGGTTAACACTATACAGAGAGAGAGAGAGAGGTTAACACTATACAGAGAGAGAGAGAGGTTAACACTATACAGAGAGAGAGAGAGGTTAACACTATACAGAGAGAGAGAGAGGTTAACACTATACAGAGAGAGAGAGAGGTTAGCACTATGCAGAGAGAGGTTAGCACTATACAGAGAGAGGTTAACACTATACAGAGAGAGAGAGAGGTTAACACTATACAGAGAGAGAGATAGGTTAACACTATACAGAGAGAGAGAGAGGTTAACACTATACAGAGAGAGAGAGAGGTGTACACTATACAGAGAGAGAGAGAGGTGTACACTATACAGAGAGAGAGAGGTTAACACTATACAGAGAGAGAGGTTAACACTATACAGAGAGAGAGAGAGAGAGAGGTTAACACTATACAGAGAGAGAGAGAGAGGTTAACACCTTACAGAGAGAGAGAGAGGTTAACACCATACAGAGAGAGAGGTTAACACTATACAGAGAGAGAGAGGTTAACACTATACAGAGAGAGAGAGAGGTTAACACTATACAGAGAGAGAGAGAGGTTAACACTATACAGAGAGAGAGAGAGGTTAACACTATACAGAGAGAGAGAGAGAGGTTAACACTATACAGAGAGAGAGAGAGGTTAACACCATACAGAGAGAGAGGTTATCACTATACAGAGAGAGAGAGAGGTTAACACTATACAGAGAGAGAGAGAGGTTAACACTATACAGAGAGAGAGAGGTTAACACTATACAGAGAGAGAGAGAGAGAGGTTAACACTATACAGAGAGAGAGAGAGGTTAACACTATACAGAGAGAGAGAGAGGTTAACACTATACAGAGAGAGAGAGAGGTTAACACTATACAGAGAGAGAGAGAGGTTAACACTATACAGAGAGAGAGAGAGGTTAACACTATACAGAGAGAGAGAGGTTAACACTATACAGAGAGAGAGAGAGGTTAACACTATACAGAGAGAGAGAGAGGTTAACACTATACAGAGAGAGAGAGAGGTTAACACTATACAGAGAGAGAGAGGTTAACACTATACAGAGAGAGAGAGAGGTTAACACTATACAGAGAGAGAGAAATTGCAAGGTTAACACTATACAGAGAGAGAAACTGCAAGGTTAACACTATACAGAGATATATGGTTACCACGTAAAATAATTCCCCTCAATATATTTTTTATATTTCATGTCTCTAAGACCAGGAAAATGTATTCAAAATAATTATGAAACTTCACAAGCTTTGTTAAAATATTGTAATATTTTTATATTTCTTGAAAAGTTTATATTTCGGAAATAATAGATTTTCATCAGACAGTGACGATATGTAATGCGCAGTACACAGACACCACCAGCGCATGCTGACCCCTGACCCCTTACCTCCAGCAGGTAGAAGTATTATTTGAACTGACCCCTAACCCATGACCTCCAGCAGATAGAAGTATCTGTTAAACTGACTCCTGACCTCTCACCTCCAGCAGGTAGAAGTATCTGTTAAACTGACCCCTGACCTCTTACCTCCAGCAGGTAGAAGTATCTGTTAAACTGAGCACTCTTGGTGTCCTCCAGTCCTTTCAGCTGGCGAGTGATGAACATGAAGATATCCTGAAAATAACAACCATGAACACACAACCATCAATAACCATTAGAAGCAGTCTACAGACCAAACACGGATGTGTTACTTTAGGCTAACTAACTGTAGCTACAGACAGAGTGAAGGGTCTAGGCTAGCCTTATTGTCTGTGGCGATCTCAATTGGCAAGAGTTGAGATCGCCGGCTGAAAATATTTTTGGGGGGGGGATTCCAGATTGTTCTGGCAAATTCTCACGTAGAAACTTCATTGGGAGGAAGGATGTTTGACATGGTTTTAACATTTGTATCACAAACCAATTTTTGAGAATATCATGATGAAATTGGTCATTTTGAACCCCCTTTCAGACCTATACATGCTTCCTGCAAGACAATATGACATGATACAAACATCATCTTAGTGTCATTTAGGGCTGTCCCCAACCTAAAAAAAACTTAGTCGACCGAGAGTCGTCTGTTCTTTCGACCAATCGATTTGGTCAACATATAGAAGACACACCTTGTTTGAATAAAATCAACTACATGTAGGCTTACTGAGCTTTGTCTGATGCTTTAAGCACTGCAATTTAAAAAATGAAGACAAATTACTAAAGAGGGCGCCAGAGATCAATATACTCTAACCAGAAGAAATTAAAAACCTGTTCCAGACCCCCCCCCCCCCCCCTCCTCCCGGTGTCTGCTGCTGGCCTTTACAGATTGTGCCGTTACACTCCTGAAGTACACCAGCGGCAGGCAACTTTTTCCATTTGGAGTGCCAAGTTATCCGACCAGTTCTACTGATCTGCGTGCGTGCCAGTTATGATTTTCATATGCACATTTTCGTGGAACAGTTTCTAATTTATAATAATTCTCTTCATTTCGCAAAATCAAATGGTATTTGGTTAATCAAAATGCGAAATAAAAATGATAAACACCTAAAAAATAAATTTAAAAAAAAAGTTACTTCTATTGCCAACTATGTAAAAAAAAAAGTGCCTATATAAAGCCAACAAATTAAAACATAGCAGCCTGCAGGTAGAAAATAAATATCCTATGAATCACGTTGGCTATCCCATGTGGCCTGTGTGCAAGGAACTGGAAACATTGTAGCAGCTATTGTATTTAAGTTCTGCTGCAAACTTGTAACATTGTAGCAGCTATTGTTTTTAAGTTCTGCTGCAAACTTGTAACATTGTAGCAGCTATTGTTTTTAAGTTCTGCTGCAAACTTGTAACATTGTAGCAGCTATTGTTTTTAAGTTCTGCTGCAAACTTGTAACATTGTAGCAACTATTGTTTTTAAGTTCTGCTGCAAACTTGTAACATTGTAGCAGCTATTGTTTTTAAGTTCTGCTGCAAACTTGTAACATTGTAGCAGCTATTGTTTTTAAGTTCTGCTGCAAACTTGTAACATTGTATAAAATATTCTGTGCCCTCAGGAGTTTCCTGCTTCAGTGAGCTCTGGACAGACAAGACACAGCTGTAGGCTATTTTGTGCAAAGGATAAGAAGGAAACAGGTAGGCCTATTTTATTAAGTTTCAACCGGATCAGGGCATGACCCCCCATGTATTTTTGTGTCGTTTAAAAACAACAACATTGATTATAACTACTGTATATACTCTTAACCTTTCTGATCTCCCCATCCCGGATCCAGGATCGTGAATACAGACTCAAGCTCATTACCATAACGCAACGTTAACTATTCATGAAAATCGCAAATGAAATGAAATAAATATGCTAGCTTCAAGCTTAGCCTTTTGTTAACAACACTGTCATCTCAGATTTTCAAAATATGCTTCTCAACCATTGCAAAACAAGCATTTGTGTAACAGTATTGATGGCTAACGTAGCATTTAGCATTAGCATTCAGCTGGCAACATTTACACAAAAAAACAGAAAAGCATTCAAATAAAATCATTTACCTTTGAAGAACTTCAGATGTTTTCAATGAGGAGACTCTCAGATAGCAAATGTTCAGTTTTTCCTGAAAGATTATTTGTTTAGGACAAATCGCTCCGTTTTCTGCGTCACGTTTAGCTATGAAAAAACCCCTGTATCCAGGATTGTGTAAATCTATCAGCAAGCTCATTAGCATAACACAACGTTAACTATTTATGAAAATCGCAAATGAAATGAAATAAATATGCCATCTCTCAAGCTTAGCCTTTTGTAAACAACACTGTCATCTCAGATTTTCAAAATATGCTTCTCAACCATAGGAAAACAATCATTTGTGTAAAAGTAGCTAGCTAGCGTTAGCATTTCGCGTTAGCATTTAGCGTTAGCATTAGCGTTAGCATCCAGCACGCAACATTAACAAAAACATAAAAGCCTTAAAATAAAATAATTTACCTTTGAAGAACTTCTGATGTTTTCAATGAGGATACTCTCAGTTAGATAGCAGATGCTCAGTTTTTCCAAAAAGATTCCTTGTGTATTAGAAATAGCTCCGTTTTATACATCACATTTGGCTACCAAAAAAAATCTGAAAATTCAGTCCTCAAAACGCGAACTTTTTTCCAAATTAACTCCATAATATCGACTGAAAACATGGCAAACGTTGTTTAGAATCAATCATCAAGGTGTTTTTCACATATCTCTTCATTGATACATCGTTCTTGGACACATGCTTTCTCCCCTGAATCAAATGGTAAAGTAGAAGCAGCTGGCAATTGCGCACCGAATTCGACGCAGGACACCAGGCGGACACTTGGAAAATGTAGTCTCTTATGGTCAATCTTCCAATGATATGCCTACAAATACGTCACAATGCTGCTAAGACCTTGGGCGAACGACAGAAAGTGTAGGCTCATTCGTTGCGCAATCACAGCCATATAAGGAGAGAATGGAAAACAGAGCTTCAGAAATTCTGCTAATTCCTGGGTGATGCATCATCTTGGTTTCGCCTGTAGAATGAGTTCTGGGGCACTTACAGACAAAATCTTTGCAGATTCTGAAACTTCAGAGTGTTTTCTTTCCAAAACTGTCAAGAATATGCATAGTCGAGCATCTTTTCGTGACAAAATATCGCGCTTAAAACGGGAACGTTTTTTATCCAAAAATGAAATAGCGCCCCTAGAGCTCTAACAGGTTAAAAACACGTTAATATTTCCAGAGTGGCTTTCTGGTACTTTTAATGATATGACCCTTTTTTATACACAGAAATTGACACTCTAGGTCATTAACCAATCACAGCACTCCTTTAGGATGGCACATTCAGCAAGTCACCAGCAGAGGGAGTACTATTTGACTCCATTTTCCCATTCACTGTGTTGGTGGTGCGCATAACATTTATCATAACTTCAGAATCAGCACAGAGCCTCTGGAAATGTGATGTACTTGTAGAGTATACTGTTACAAACAATATGTCTTAAAAGGAACAAAATCAATAAGGGTAGTTTGGAGAAATTAGTATAAATATTTGTAATTTTGAATTAAATTCATGTTTGTGCATACTCCATTTGTTAGAGGCCACTATGAGGAGTATGATGAGAGCAAGATCATGCCTGTATCATGTACGGTTCACGGATCATAGGGTCATACATGTCTAGGTCTAAAAAGGACCCAAAACTGACACGTTCGTCATGATTTATAATAAAAAATGGGTTTGTAATGCAAACATCCTTCCTCGCAATGAAGTTTCTATGTGAAAATTTGCCAGAACAATCGAGACACTAAAAATATTTGGTGGAATCATCCTAGTTATATCTTCAGTTTATCCGGTGATGTGTCTGGAGAAGTTACCTTCAGCTTATCAGGTGATGTGTATGGAGAAGTTACCTTCAGCTTATCAGGTGATGTGTCTGGAGAAGTTACCTTAAGTTTATCCGGTGATGTGTATGGAGAAGTTACCTTCAGCTTATCAGGTGATGTGTATGGAGAAGTTACCTTCAGCTTATCAGGTGATGTGTCTGGAGAAGTTACCTTCAGCTTATCAGGTGATGTGTATGGAGAAGTTACCTTCAGCTTATCAGGTGATGTGTAGGGGGCCTCTGGGGCGTAGATTCTGAAAATGTCGGCCAAGCAGCAGGCCACTAGGAGGCGAACGTCCTTGTCGGGGTGCTTCAGGAAGAAGTCAGATGCCAGATGGAGAGCCAGGTTCAGGTACAACTCCTTCTCCTCCTCACTGTCCTGATCCATGTCCATGAATGTTTTCACCACCATCTACACACACACACACAGACAGAGAGACAGAGAGAGAGACAGAGAGAGAGAGCGAGAGACAGAGAGAGAGAGAGAGACAGAGAGAGAGAGGTGGATTCATTGATTGACTGACAGGTTGAGGTAAAGCTCCCTTCTCTTACCTCCCCGTCTTCATCCATGTCCATCTTCACCACCATCACACAATCAATCAATCAATCAGGTAGTCAAACAATAAAATCACAGTCAATCTTTATTATCCTGTATAAAGGGCTTCTTCTCCATGGTCCGTCTATGGCATGGGCCACAAATTCTACAGTTCCACAAAAAAAAAAAGAGGTCCAAGAACACATCCTTGCGGGACTCAAGGAGTATAACAATACACAGTATAATAACAATAACAACAACAACAACAACGTAGGGCTATAGCAGGGCTGTTCAATTGCCAGAACACTCAATTTATTTTATTCTTCCCCATAGTATCTAATTGCACTCATCTCATGTCAGAATTATTCCCTGATTAGAAGGAGATGAAAACCAAAAAAAGTGTTTAGGCCTTCCAGGAGCGGAATTGAACAGTCCAGGCTATAAGGCTGTGGTCGGGCTAATAAATAGAGACATTACTGACCTTGAGTCGGCGGACCATCTCCTCCTTGGAGATGTTGCTGGAGATCTCCTTGACCCCCGGAGGGTAGGTGATCTTCCCATCGGCCGCTCGAGACTTAGAGTGAGCCATACTCCCAGCTCAGTACTCCTACACAGAGACAGAGAGACATTTAGAGAGAGCCCTACTCCCAGCTCAGTACTCCTACACAGAGACAGAGAGACATTTAGAGAGAGCCCTACTCCCAGCTCAGTACTCCCACACAGAGAGAGACAAAGACACTTAGAGAGAGCCATACTCCCAGCTCAGTACTCCCACACAGAGACAGAGAGAGACACAGACATTTAGAGAGAGCCCTACTCCCAGCTCAGTACTCCTACACAGAGACAAAGACACTTAGAGAGCGCCATACTCCCAGCTCAGTACTCCTACACAGAGACAGAGAGAGACACTTAGAGAGAGCCATACTCTCAGCTCAGTACTCCTACACAGAGACAGAGAGAGACACTTAGAGAGAGCCATACTCTCAGCTCAGTACTCCTACACAGAGACAGAGAGAGACATAGACACTTAGAGAGAGCCATACTCCCAGCTCAGTACTCCTACACAGAGACAGAGAGAGACATAGACACTTAGAGAGAGCCATACTCCCAGCTCAGTACTCCTACACAGAGACAGAGAGAGACATAGACACTTAGAGAGAGCCATACTCCCAGCTCAGTACTCCTACACAGAGACAGAGAGAGACATAGACACTTAGAGAGAGCCATACTCTAGGATCAGTACTCCTATAGTGTAAGGATGCTAACAGTTAACCGTTAATCGGTTAACGGCAAAAATATATTTGACTTGTCATGCATACCAGTCTATAGGTCAATTTGCATCATTTAGTGGAATTAAATTAAAGTGTGTATTTTCTTTAGTCGCCATGCATCTTATTTAGCCTTTAGTGCGCAGCATACAGAACATAGGCTATTCCGTTCCTCAAACGATCCCCTGTCAGACAGCGCGATAGCAGCTCCTCAAAACGCTGGTACACGCGAGTGAAAACATGCCCAGTCATCGCACAACAAATAACAATTCTAAATGGGATGGGATGTTAGAAATGGTTGATGACCACGAGTCACGACAAAGAAGAGCTATACCCTGAACAGGCAGTTAACCCCACTGTTCCTAGATCAGTTAACCCACTGTTCCTAGATCAGTTAAACCACTGTTTCTAGATCAGTTAAACCACTGTTTCTAGATCAGTTAAACCCACTGTTTCTAGATCAGTTAAACCCACTGTTTCTAGATCAGTTAAACCCACTGTTCCTAGATCAGTTAAACCCACTGTTTCTAGATCAGTTAAACCCACTGTTTCTAGATCAGTTAAACCCACTGTTTCTAGATCAGTTAAACCCACTGTTTCTAGATCAGTTAAACCCACTGTTCCTAGATCAGTTAACCCACTGTTCCTAGATCAGTTAACCCACTGTTCCTAGATCAGTTAACCCACTGTTCCTAGATCAGTTAACCCACTGTTCCTAGACCGTCATTGAAATAATCTGTCGTTCTGCCCCTGAACAGGCAGTTAACCCACTGTTCCTAGGCCGTCATTGAAAATAAGAATTTGTTCTTAACTGACTTGCCTAGTTAAAAAAAATATATATATATATTTGCAACGCAGCCTAGTGACATCAGCAACGCAGCCTAGTGACATCAGCAACGCAGCCTAGTGACATCAGCAACGCAGCCTAGTGACATCAGCAACGCATCCTAGTGACATCAGCAACGCAGCCTAGTGACATCAACAACGCATCCTAGTGACATCAGCAACGCAGCCTAGTGACATCAGCAACGCAGCCTAGTGACATCAGCAACGCAGCCTAGTGACATCAGCAACGCAGCCTAGTGACATCAGCAACGCAGCCTAGTGACATCAGCAACGCAGCCCAGTGAAATCAGCAACGCAGCCCAGTGACATCAGCAACGCAGCCCAGTGACATCAGCAACGCAGCCTAGTGACATCAGCAACGCATCCTAGTGACATCAGCAACGCAGCCTAGTGACATCAGCAACGCAGCCTAGTTGTTGCTGTTAGAAAGAAGGGGGAAAGTTTGACAGAAATTTTAATCTATCACAAATGGAACCGCTCTGTTTAGAACGGTGTCGTCTAACGTTTTATTAGCTTCTTCATTAAAAGAGATTGAATGTTCAATAATAGGCTAGGGTGGCAGGCGGCAGGTAGCCTAGTGGTTAGAGCGCTGGGCCAGTAAAACGGTAAGGTTGCTGGATCCAATCCCCGAGTTGACACGGTAAAAGTCTGTCGTTCTGCCCCCTGAACAAGGCAGTTAATCCAATGTTCCCCGGTAGGCTGTCATTGTAAATAAGAATTGGTTCTTAACTGACTTGCCTAGTTAAATAAAAGGTTACATTTAAATAATATAGTATTTTGACTGTAAGATGATAGATAGGGTTTCTATTGTTGCATAAAAATGTCCGTTCCTTGTATAGTTTTTTACCATCCTGTTTCCACTGATCATCCTTGAGATGTTTCTACAACTTGATTGGAGTCCACCTCTGGTAAATTCAATTGGATTGGACATTATTTGAAAAGGCACACACCTGTCTATATAAGGTCCTACAGTTGACAGTGCATGTCAGAGCTAAAAACCAAGCCATGAGGTTGAAGGAATTGTCCGTAGAGCTTCGAGACAGGATTGTGTCGAGGCACAGATCTGGGGAAGGGTACCAAAAAATATCTGAAGCATTGAAGGTCCCCAAGAACAGTGTCTCCGTCATTCTTAAATTGACGAAGTTTGGAACCACCAAGACTCTTCCTAGAGCAAACGGAGCAATCAAAGGAGAAGGGCCTTGGTCTGGGAGGTGACCAAGAACCTTATGGTCACTCTGACAGAGCTCCAGAGTTCCTCTGTGGAGATGGGAGAACCTTCCAGAAAGACAACCATCTCTGCAGCACTCCACCAATCAGACCTTTATGGTAGAGTGGCCAGATGAAAGCCACTCCTCAGTAAAAGGCACATGACAGCCCTCTTGGAGTTTGCCAAAAGGCACTTAAAGACTCTCAGACCATTAGAAACAAGACTCTCTGGTTTGATGAAACCAAGATTTAACTCTTTGGCATGAATGCCAAGCGTCACGTTTGGAAGAAACCTGGCACCATCCCTACAATGAAGCATGGTGGTGGCAGCATCATGTTGTGGGGATGTTTTTCAGCGGCAGGGACTGTGAGATTAGTCAGGATACAAAGTACATAGAGATCCTTGATGAAAACCTGCTCAAGACCTCAGACTGGGGCCAAGGTTCACCTTCCAACAGGACGATGACCGAAAGCACACAGCCAAGACAGTGCAGGAGTGGCTTTGGGACAAGTCTCTGACTTGCTTCGTCATTAAGGGGTATTGTGAGTAGATTGAGAGGAAAAAAACATTTTCATCAATTCTAGAATAAGGCTGTAACGTAACAAAATGTGGAAAAGTCAAGGGGTCTGAATACTTTTTGAATGCACTGTATGAACATAATAACTGGCATAGAGATCAGTAGAAATGGTAAGATAAATTGGTATTCCACATGAGAAAGGTTGTCGACCTATTACCAGGAAGCAGGAAGTTCAGGACAGTGACGACGGCAGAATCTGCGAAGGCCAGATGGAGCGGGATGAGGATGGTTGGGTCAGGTCAGGGTTTTTTCTTCCGGTTATCTTGATTTCTTGCTCCCTCTAGTCATTGTCGTCGTATTTCATCAAACAGTGTGCTTAAAGCATCAGACAAGATCAATGCATATATAGTTGATTTTAATAAAACACATAGGGTGTTTCTTTATGGAAAAATTAATGTTTTAAAATGTCTACCAATCGATTGGTCGAAAGTACAGACGACTTTCGGTTAACCGATATATTTTGGGGGTCGGTGACAGCCCTAGAAGATTGTGATTGTTTCTCTTGAGTTGTAATCGTCTATATTTGTATGACGTTGTATTTATAAATTGTGTACAGGGCTACTTGCAGAATAAATCTTGGTCTCAACGGCACTCTGTGCTAAAATAAAGGTGATATAAAGATTCCAAACAAGATCAGGTGTTTCTGCTAAGATTTTTTGGAGTAGCGGAAAATATTGAAATGGATATAGGGGAAACCCTGTTACTGACCTCTGGTTTCTAAAGTTAGCGTGGAGAGATGGGTGAAAATGAAAAACCTAGCACATTTCAAAACTGGCCTTAAACCAATCCTATAAACCACAAAGGCCTAGAGGAAACATGACATCATACAGCATAGCATCAAGCTCGGAGAGTCTCTGAAATATTGAACGAGGTAGGCTATTCTGAGAGACTGAGGTAATGGTACTTCGGACCATGGCGGCATCCCAAACCCCATTCCCTATAATGCACCAATTTTGCCCAGGGCCCATAGGGTCTGGTCAAAAGTAGTGCACTATATAGGGAATAAGGTTCCATAGGTCTCTGGTCTAAAGTAGTGCACTATATAGGGAATAGGGTGCCAAAGGGCTCTGGTCAAATGTAGTGCACTATATAGGGAATAAGGTTCCATAGGTCTCTGGTCTAAAGTAGTGCACTATATAGGGAATAAGGTTCCATAGGTCTCTGGTCTAAAGTAGTGCACTATATAGGGAATAGGCTGCCACCATTTTAGATACAGCCCATATGTCTAGGATGATATTCTCTGGTGTGCACACTCTCTCTCTCTCCGGGAAAAAAAAGGAGAAAGAACACATTTCAACCAATCCGATAAACCATCAACGCAAAGAGAAAACACGCTGTCATACAAAATGTCAAGCTCGGAGAGCCTGTGAAATATTGAACCAGGTAGGCTATTCTGAGCGTGAGGTAATGGTATTTTGGACAGTGTGTCTAGGCTGGTCGTGCTCGCCAGAAAATCCCTGTCCTCTTTCACGCTCCCATTCCATTATCAAGACTAGAGGTGTAAATGATAAAATGTTAAAAACGAAATTGGTATCCTTAACGTAAAGAAAAATGTACACGGGAAAACTTTTTTTTTTTAGGGGGGGGGGGGGGGGGCTCACCTGCTTTCCCTTTACTAATGATGCAAGGAGCGTGTGTTCAGTTCGTGTAGAATATCCTAGCCTATTCATTGATGACAGGCCCTGCTTCACTTAAATTGTGAGACACTGCAAGCCAAGAAATGGCAAAACACAGCATTCCAATGTGATATACAGTTATTGCATGGTGGCCAACCTGTCAATTACTGCCCTCCCCCCTCTCTCTCTCTCCGGCCCTGTGCCCCCCCCTCTCTCTCTCCGGCCCTGTGACCCCCCCCCCTCTCTCTCTCTCTCCGGCCCTGTGCCCCCCCCCTCTCTCTCTCTCCGGCCCTGTGCCACCCCCTTCTCTCTCTCTCTCCGGCCCTGTGCCACCCCCCTCTCTCTCTCTCTCCGGCCCTGTGCCCCCCCCTCTCTCTCTCTCCGGCCCTGTGCCCCCCCTCTCTCTCTCCGGCCCTGTGCCCCCCCCCTTCCGTTCCGGAAAGATCCGATCATTTGCATTCTCAAAAGTACGGCAACTAATTAGTCTCCACCGTTCCAAAAATACTACATCTTAGGAGTCGATTCCTAGCGGAAGAAACTTTGTATTTTTACTAAATGTCTCGTTAAGTCACGGTATTTAAACTTTAAAGTGCTTTTTTAGGAGAGCAGCTCGGGATTATTTGATGATCAGTTCTGGTGATGGACGTTAGTCCCACTTCAGAAAATACATTCCTTCAGACTAGTAAAATGCCCGTTAAGTGGCGCTTCGAAACTATCGTCAGAGAAGGTTTCGTGTTGGAATTAAAAAATCCGTAGCGTACTCTTACAGATATAACGGCATTGTCCGACCATGGTGATATAACGACATTGTCCGACTATATCGACCATAGTGACATAACGACATTGTCCGGCCATGGTGATATAACGACATTGTCCGACCATGGTGACATAACGACATTGTCCGACCATAGTGACATAACGACATTGTCCGACCATAGTGATATAACGACATTGACCGACCATAGTGACATAACGACATTGTCCGACCATACCGACCATAGTGATATAACGTCATTGTCCGACCATAGTGATATAACGTCATTGTCCGACCATAGTGATATAACGTCATTGTCCGACCATAGTGACATAACGACATTGTCCGGCCATGGTGATATAACGACATTGTCCGACCATAGTGACATAACGACATTGTCCGACCATAGTGATATAACGACATTGTCCGACCTTAGTGACATAACGACATTGTCCGACCATACCGACATTGTCCGACCATAGTGATATAACGACATTGTCATTGTCCGACCATAGTGATATAACGACATTGTCATTGTCCGACCATGGTGATATAACGACATTGTCATTGTCCGACCATGGTGATATAACGACATTGTCATTGTCCGACCATGGTGACATAACGACATTGTCATTGTCCGACCATGGTGACATAACGACATTGTCATTGTCCGACCATGGTGACATAACGACATTGTCATTGTCCGACCATGGTGACATAACGACATTGTCATTGTCCGACCATGGTGACATAACGACATTGTCATTGTCCGACCATGGTGATATAACGACATTGTCCGACCATGGTGACATAACGACATTGTCATTGTCCGACCATGGTGACATGTCATTTTCAATACCGTTTCCTCCGGGGGTGCTACACCACTGCTTATAACTAACTATAAAGTATAACAATAAGAAATCTAAGATGTGTCAAATGGTATCCAGCTCAGGGTTCCAGCTATGTATTTGGTTTGCTGACTTGCTAGTTAAGCGGCGAAATGTCAAGATTAAGCTTCTTGGTAACAGCAGAGATATTCAACCCCCTCCTGGATGAAGATCCCTGTTGCCTAAATGTATGTATAATTTTTTTTTTTTTTTAAATAGCACCCATTTGTGTGCACTTCCTGTACCCTCGTACGGTACAGAAACGGTCTGAGTGTATGAAAATCTAGATACCTCTCAACCATATTATATACGGACAGTTCTCTGGACCCAGATTAAAACTATTCCTGGAATAGAAAGCATGCCCGATGGAGAATCTCTATTGGCAGTGTTTTCTGGTCCAGGAAAAGGTTTACCAGTAATCTGGAGTTAAGTCCCAAATTACCAGCCTATTTCCTACATAGTCCTATGTGCCCTGGTCAAAAGTAGTGCCTAAATTCAGTCAGTTATAGTTTGCTGTAAAGCCTAAATTCAGTCAGTTATAGCTAACTGTAAAGCCTAAATTCAGTTAGTTATACTTTACTGTAAAGCCTAAATTCAGTTAGTTATAGTTTACTGTAAAGCCTAAATTCAGTCAGTTATAGTTTACTGTAAAGCCTAAATTCAGTTAGTTATAGTTTACTGTAAAGCCTAAATTCAGTTAGTTATACTTTACTGTAAAGCCTAAATTCAGTTAGTTATAGTTTACTGTAAAGCCTAAATTCAGTTAGTTATACTTTACTGTAAAGCCTAAATTCAGTCAGTTATAGTTTACTGTAAAGCCTAAATTCAGTCAGTTATAGTTTACTGTAAAGCCTAAATTCAGTCAGTTATACTTTACTGTAAAGCCTAAATTCAGTCAGTTATACTTTACTAAATTCAGTCAGTTATAGTTTACTGTTAGCCTAAATTCCGTCAGTTATAGTTCACTGAATAGTTATAGTTTATCACCATACCATACACCCCAGCAGCCAAATACCGCCAAGGCAACCAGAAATATGCTGCTGCACTGAGATTTTAACCACAACCACCCCCTGCTTCAACAGGGTAGTGCAGCACACACACACACACGCTCTCAGACACACACACAGTCTGCCAGACTGTTCTGTCACTGACCTCGTTTCAACCCACAGCTGCTGCCAGAGAAGAACCCAATCCCTTATCAGCCTAGAGCAGAGCAGGGCTGAGGGGTGTACTCAGCAACTTAGACCAGGGCTGAGGACCAGGGCTGAGGGGTGTTCTTAGCCATTTAGACCAGGGCTGAGGACCAGGGCTGAGGGGTGTTCTTAGCCATTTACAGTGCCTTGCGAAAGTATTCGGCCCCCTTGAACTTTGCAACCTTTTGCCACATTTCAGGCTTCAAACATAAAGATATAAAACTGTATTTTTTTGTGAAGAATCAACAACAAGTGGGACACAATCATGAAGTGGAACGACATTTATTGGATATTTCAAACTTTTTTAACAAATCAAAAACTGAAAAATTGGGCGTGCAAAATTATTCAGCCCCCTTAAGTTAATACTTTGTAGCGCCACCTTTTGCTGCGATTACAGCTGTAAGCTTTCTCCTCCAATCCTAACGATGGACATTATGGCCAAAAAGTTATATTTGTGCTTCATCAGAACAGAGGACATTTCTCCAAAAAGTACAATCTTTGTCCCCATGTACAGTTGCTAACCGTAGTTTGGCTTTTTTTATGGCGGTTTTGGAACAATGGCTTCTTCCTTGTTATGTCTATAGGACTTGTTTTACTGTGGATATAGATACTTTTGTACCCGTTTCTTCCAGTATCTTCACAAGGTCCTTTGCTGTTGTTCTGGGATTGATTTGCACTTTACACACCAAAGTACGTTCATCTCTAGGAGACAGAACGCGTCTCCTTCCTGAGCAGTATGACGGCTGCGTGGCCCCATGGTATTTATACTTGTGCACTATTGTTTGTACAGATGAACGTGGTACCTTCAGGCGTTTGGAAATTTCTCCCAAGGATGAACCAGACTTGTGGAGGTCAAAAATATTCTGAGGTCTTGGCTGATTTCTTTTGATTTTCCCATGATGTCAAGCAAAGAGGCACTGAGTTTGAAGGTAGGCCTTGAAATACATCCACAGGCCCACCTCCAATTGACTCAAATGATGTCAATTATCCAATCAGAAGCTTCTAAAGCCATGACATTTTCTGGAATTTTCCAAGCTGTTTTCCAACAAACAATTGTTGGAAAAATTACTTGTGTCATGCACAAAGTAGATGTCGTAACCAACTTTCCAAAACTATAGTTTGTTAACCTCACTAGGGGATGTGGGACGGTAGCGTCCCACCTGGCCAACATCCAGTGAAATTGCAGAGCGCCAAATTCAAAAACAGAAATACTCATTATAAAAATTCATAAAGCATACAAGTGTTATACATCGGTTTAAAGATGAACTTCTTGTTAATCCAACCACGGTGTCAGATTTCAAAAAGGCTTTACGGCGAAAGCATACCATGCGATTATCTGAGAACAGCGCCCAGCAGACAAATCATTACAAACAGTTACCAGCCACATAGAGGAGTTACACAAGTCAGAAATAGCAAAAAAATGAATCACTTACCTTTGATGATCTTCATATGGTTGCACTCACAAGACTCCCATTTACTCAATAAATGTTTGTTTTGTTTGATAAAGTCCCTCTTTATATCCAAAAACCCCTGGTTTGTTTGCGCATTTTGTTCAGTAATCCACAGGCTCAAACGCAGTCACAACAGGCAGACGAAAAATCCAAATAGTATCCGTAAAAACATATCAAATGATGTTTACAATCAATCCTCAGGTTGTTTTTAGCCTAAATAATCGATAATATTTCAACCGGACAATAACGCCGTCAATATAAAAGGTAAACAAGAAAAGCGCACTCTCGTTCGCGCTCATGAAAAGGCTCTGGGACACTGCAGTGTCCACTCATTCAGAGGTCTTACTCCCTCACTTTTCAGAATACAAGCCTGAAACCATTTCTAAAGACTGTTGACATCCAGTGGAAGAAGTGCAATTTGAGTCCCAAGTCAATGGATACTGTAACGGCATTCAATAGAAAACTACAAAAAAATGTTTTAGCACTTCCTGGATAATTTTTCTCAGGTTTTCACCTGCCAAATCAGTTCTGTTATACTCACAGACATTATTATAACAATTTAGGAACCTTTGGAGTGTTTTCTATCTAAATCTACCAATTATATGCATATCCTAGCTTCTGGGCTTGAGAAGCAGGCAGTTTACTTTGGGCACGCTTTTCATCCGGAGGTGAAAAGAGTGCCCCCTACCCTAGTGAAGTTAACAAGACATTTGTGGAGTGGTTGAAAAACTAGTTTTAATGACTCCAACCTAAGTGTATGTAACCTTCCGACTTCAACTGTACATCTGCATGTTTTTGCTATGTCGAGGGATTATCGATAAAGGGCCGTTAACCAAGACTAGAAAAGGTCAATATCGCCGCAATATAGCTCTCTTCTTCCCCTCTCCTCTCTCTCCCTCCCCCACCTCCTCTTTCCCTCCCACCCCTCTACTCTCCCCTTCTCCCCCCTCCCTTCCTCTTCTTCCCCTCCTCCACCTCTACTCTTCCCGTCCCCCTTCTTCCCCCCACCTCCCCCTTCTCCCACCCCTACCTCTCCTCTTACGAGAGGAGCCAAGGGTCTGAGTAAACAGACACGAACCTCCCTCTAACCTAGACCAGATATCCACATTGACTTCACTCACTGGCATCAGTGACTTGCCAAGTTGTCAACTCTACCTCCTCTTTTTATCTCCCTTTCTTTCCCCCTCTCTCTCTAACATTAACAGTTCTGCGTGCGTGTGTGTGTGTGTGTGTGTGTGTGTGTGTATGAAACGCAGCATCATATGATGCAATATGCATCATAGCGGCTGTATTTCGAAAGTGATATATCTTGAAAACTTGATTGCTGACGTGCAAAAAATATTTTGGGACTATCAACAATGGACTTATAATAACCAATACCAACATACAGCTTTGGGGTGGAGATTTCCTTAACTGTGTCTCTGGAAAAATGATAACCATGGTTACCGATGGGTGTGTGTGTGTTGGGGGGGGGGTGGGGGGGGGCTGTCTGCAAAAGAAAGAGGGGGAAAGAAAGAAAGAAGAAGAAAGGAGGGAGAGAGAGAGAGAGAGAAAGAGGCGGTGTAGAGGGAGAATTGGCAACTTGGCAAGTCACTGATGCCAGTGAGTGAAGTCAATGTGCTTATCTGGAGGGAGCTTCTGGAGGGAAAGGCAGCCGGGCATCATGCATTACAAAGAGACAGACTGTTACACTGCTGCAGTCAAGAGGGGAGAGATAGGCAGAGAGGATTGGTGACTGAAAGACAGGAGTATGAGTGAAAGGAGGGAGAGAGAGAGGGAGAGCTCTGAAAGGAGAGGGAGAGGGAGAGCTCTGAAAGGAGAGAGAGAGCTCTGAAAGGAGAGAGAGAGAGAGCTCTGAAAGGAGAGAGAGCTCTGAAAGGAGAGAGAGAGAGCTCTGAAAAGAGAGAGGGAGAGCTCTGAAAGGAGAGAGAGAGAGCTCTGAAAGGAGAGAGAGAGAGAACTCTGAAAGGAGAGAGAGAGAGAGAGAGAACTCTGAAAGGAGAGAGAGAGAGAGCTCTGAAAGGAGAGAGAGAGAGAGAGAGAGAACTCTGAAAGGAGAGAGAGCTCTAAAAGGAGAGAGAGAGAGCTCTGAAAGGAGAGAGAGAGAGCTCTGAAAGGAGAGAGAGTTCTGAAAGGAGAGAGAGAGAGTTATGAAAGGAGAGAGAGAGAGAGAGGGAGAGCTCTGAAAGGAGAGAGAGAGAGAGAGAACTCTGAAAGGAGAGAGAGAGCTCTGAAAGGAGAGAGAGAGAGAACTCTGAAAGGAGAGAGAGAGAGAACTCTGAAAGGAGAGAGAGAGAGAGAGAACTCTGAAAGGAGAGAGAGAGAGAGAGAACTCTGAAAGGAGAGAGAGAGAGAGAGAGAGAGCTCTGAAAGGAGAAAGAGAGAGAGAGAGAGAGCTCTGAAAGGAGAAAGAGAGAGAGAGAGAGCGAGAGAGAGAGAGAGAGAGAGAGAGAGGGGGGGGAGCTCTGAAAGGAGAGAGAGAGAGAGAGAGTTCTGAAAGGGGAGAGAGAGAGAGAGAGAGTTCTGAAAGGAGAGAGAGAGAGAGAGGGAGAGCTCTGAAAGGAGAGAGAGAGAGAGTTCTGAAAGGAGAGAGAGAGAGAGAGAGAGAGAGGGAGAGCTCTGAAAGGAGAGAGAGGGGGAGAACTGAAAAGGGGGAATGTCAAGGGTGTGTTCTGTCGCAAAGCGTTTTCCTCAATTCCCGACTTGGAAGACAACCAATGTCTTCTAAAGGTACACGGGAGATTCCCATGAAACCAGTTTCAAAACGGCTGTAGCCCATTGAGTGACAAAAGCCATGATGCATCTGCAAAAATCAACTATCATTCTGAGGACTAAGATGTCTAAGTTTCTTATTTTAAATACATTTTAGCCAGATTGTTACCCACAAATTCTCATTAAAGAAATGCATCGTGATTGAATTCCTGGATGAATCTATAAAATGATGTTGCTGTGGTTTGTCTATCAATCATTAAAATGCTATACGGTGTCTGTGGACATGTCTCGTTACCATAACACTTCTCACGTTCCTGTAAAAACCACATCTCATTACAATAAGACCTTTTCACATTCCTGTTAAAACTACATCTCATTACCATAACACTTTTAAGTTCCTGTAAAAACTCCAAAGTTTTTAAATAAAGTTTTATTCACCCATGATGATGCATCATCTAGAGCAGTAGAAGTTCATTTATTTGCCTATATATGACTATATATAACTTCGGAATGCAGTTCTTATTGTCAAACATCTTCTTCACCCCACCTGGACCGAAACTGATTAAAAAAAACTCAAACTAGGAAAAAGTCTGATTTAATTTGATCATTTATTATCTAAATATAAAAATGTTGAATGTTGTTTAACTCGGGGCTCCTGAGAGGCGCAGCGGTCTAAGGCATTGCATCTCATTGCTAGAGGCGTCACTACAGACACTCTGGTTCGATTCCAGGCTGTATCACAACCGGGCCGTGATTGGGAGTCCCATAGGGCGGCGCACAATTGGCCCAGCGCTGTCCGGGTTTGACCGGTGTCATTGTAAATAGGAATTTGTTCTTAACTGACTTGACTAGTTAAAATACATTTTACATTAAATAAACAAATAAATAAAAACAGCTCAGCCGATACGTCGGGCCGATATTGACCTTTTCTAGTCCATCGGCTCTTCCCTATCGGCTTTCCTGATAGCCCTGCTACATAGCAAAGCTGCTGCTATGGCAACCACCACTCACCGCCTGAGCCACGAGCACCACACAAAGCCAAGGAATGTCTAGCTGAGAAAATCAGCAGCGCCAAGCTAGCTCATTCATCCAAACAGATGCCGTATTGAAAAATGGATGAATTGACACAATGACCAAAATCAAACTCCTGTTGCAAATATTAGTTTAAAGGTGCAATATGCAGAAATTTCCCCACCATTTCCTGGTTGCTAAAATTCTAATAGTTTGCCTAATTTCAGTTTATGAGCAATGGCTAGAGTAGAGCAGTGTTTCCCAACCCTGGTCTTCCGGTACCCCCAACGGTATACATTTTTAAATTGTAATCTTGGATAAGCACACCTGATTCAACTTGTCAACTAATCATCAAACCCTCAATGAGTTGAATGAGGTGTTGTCAAGGGCTACAACGAAACAGTGTTGGGGGTACTGGAGGACTAGGGTTGGGAAACTGTGTAGTGTTGTGGGAACTGGAGGACTAGGGTTGGGAAACTGTGTAGTGTTGAGGGTACTGGAGGACCAGGGTTGGGAAACTGTGTAGTGTTGGGGGTAGTGGAGGACCAGGGTTGGGAAACTGTGTAGTGTTGGCGGGACTGGAGGACTAGGGATGGGAAACTGTGTAGTGTTGAGGGTACTGGAGGACCAGGGTTTCATTAATCCTAAAATATTGTATTTTCAGCTGTTAGAAACTGGTGTACAAAACTGAAAGCAAAAGACGCAAAAAAAAAGAAACTTAAAGGGAAGCATAGAAACCGAACACATAGAACATATCTAACGCTTCTTAGACTTGCTTTCAATGAGCATGACAAATCAATAAACTCACATTTCTATGTGAATTTGGTCAGGTCACCCCAAAAAGGTACACATTTCAGTTTTAATTCACCAAATCGTTTTTTTTTAATTATTTTTTTTAATCTTTATTTAACTAGGCAAGTCAGTTAATAACCTCTTTGGGCTAGGGGGCAGTATTTTGACGTCTGGATGAAAGCGTGCCCAAAGTAAACTGCCTGTTACTCAGGCCCAGAAGCTAGGATATGCATATAACTGGTCAATTTTGATAGAAAACACTCTAAAGTTTCTAAAACTGTTAAAACAATGTCTGAGTATAACAGAACTGATATGGCAGGCGAAAACCCAAGGACAAACCCTCCCAAAAATAAATTCAGCCTACCACTGTTTCCAATGGCTGTCATGTTTATTATGAGGCGAAAACCTCCCAGATTGCAGTTCCTAGGGCTTCCACTAAATGTCAACAGTCTTTAGAAAGAGTTTCAGGCTTGTTTTAGAAAAACTTCATTCTAGCTAATTTTTTCAAAGTGGCTCCCATTTTGGCTGTAGTGTTTTCATGCGTGGATGAGAGAGTGTTCTTTGTTGTTTATCTCTGGTAAAGACAATAACGATTCTCCGTCTTAAATTGTATAATTTATTTACGTATTAGGGTGCCTGAGGTTTGATTATAAATGTTGTTTGACTTGTTTGGAGAAGTTTATTGGTAACGTTTGGGATTCATTTTGTATGCATTTTGAAGGAGGGAAACCGGTGGATTATTGAATAAGGAGCGCGCCAACTAAACTGGGGACATAATGAAGGACTTTATCGAACAAAAGGAACATTTATGATGTAGCTGGGACCTTTTGGAGTGCCAACAGAAGAAGATCTTCAAAGGTAAGGCATTTATTATATCGCTATTTCTGACTTTCGTGGCGCACCTACCTGGTTGAAAAATGTTTTTCATGAGGGCGCTGTCCTCAGATAATCGCTTGGTGTGCTTTTTTTTTGCGGCTGGATTAACAAGAAGTTAAGCTTTATTTTGATGTATTAAACTTGTATTTTCATGCATGTTAAATATTTCTATAATTTGAATGTCAAATTCACCGGATGTTGTCGAGGTGGGTCGCTAGCGCCACGCCTGGGCCAGAAAGGTTAAGAACAAATCCTTATTTTCAATGACAACCCACTGTTCCAAGGCTAACTGCCTTGTTCAGGGGCAGAACGACCGATTTGTACCTTGTCAGCTCTGGGATTCGATCTTGCAACCTTCCGGTTACTAGTCCAACGCCCTAACCACTAGGCTACCTGGCACCCCGATAATTCACCAATAATAAGACATGTCAACGTGCCCGGGCATGCATGCAATAAGCTAAGCAGATAGCTATTTGACCTGTTAGGAAAGATTACAATAATTGACCCTTTCATCTGTGGTGTTAGCTAGCTAACTATATTAGCTACTACGCTAGCTAGCTGGCCAGATTACCATGGTGGTACGATATCAGATAGGTTTTCATTAGGAAAATGTGGCGCTAGATATTTGAACGGCAGCATTATAATTGACTGAACATTTGAGAAATGTACCGACCCATATGCATTGGGTGTGTAACCTGATTATGGCGTCCACCCACAGAGATTAAAATGACATAAAAATCACATGAAGGTTCATGGTAACTCATCTTAACAGAACCTGCACGTCCAGGAAGCACCGATGTGAGATCCCTCCTTAACAAATTTCTGAATGACCACGTTTACATTTCCCTCAGCCAACAAGACGAGTAACGAACAGCAAAATCACTAGCCTATGTCAATCTACTATCCCCCATAATAGAAAAGTTATCATTCTATTGGACAACTAGTCAAGAAATAAATAAACTATTCCAAACAGACTCTGGGTCAGTTGTGGGATGATATATCCCAAATTCATACAACCAGTAGGCCTAGGATACATAAAAAAATAAACATTCAAAAGTGTCTGATGCAACAGATCAGAAGGTTTAGCTTAAAATGTTGATATACTATTTCTTCACATAATAAGCGTAGCAATGTGCACAAGGCAGTACGCTACACGCATATGTTTGATCCATAAGGCAATTAGCGGGGAAATGAGTCCGACACAAAGAATATACTGTAATATCATGTAGGTACGGGGTAAACGTGCAACTCAGTAGCCAGCAAACCTGAATTAAGACCAAGTTCAATTAGGTTCACACTCATTCGCAGTAGGCTAGATCTTTTAGGTAATCAATACAATGTCTGAGTGTCAGACTAAGCTGTGGGCGATTACTCAAAAAGGTTGTTTGTAATAGCATTTAGGAAATATTCATGTAACGGAAGTGATTTTGACTAAAGCCTGCGATACAGCTTTGTAATTACATTTGTCTTGTGTTCAACTACCGCAGACGTTAGGAGCATGGGAATAGACCATCGGCCATTTAGGGAGATGACGACCTCTGACCTCTGCAGCTGAAAAGATATGAGGATATATGGAGTTAAAAACAAGAGGAGTCTACTCTTTTCTATTGTTACCAATGACAGTCTGTTTTGGAATGGGTGGCCAGTAATAAACTGGTCCTGAACGTCTCTAAACCTAAGGGCATTGTATTTGGTACAAATCATTCCATAAATTCTAGACCTCAGGTTAATCTGGTAATGAATGGTGTGGCTATCATGGTCCAAACACATCAAGACAGTCGTGAAGAGGGCACAACAGCACCTTTCCCCCCACCAGAAAACAAATTATTTGGCACAGGTCCCCAGATCCTCAAAAATGGTACAGCTGCACCATCGAGAGTAATCCTGACAGGTTGCATCACCGCCTGGTATGGCAACTGTTCTGTATCTGACCGTAAGGCACTACAGAGGGTAGTGCATACGACCCAGTACATCACTGGGGCCAAGGCTTCCTGACATCCAGGACCTCTATACCAGGCTGTATCAGAGGAAGGCCCAAATTGTCAAAGACTCCAGTCACCCAAGTCATAGACTGTTCTCTCTGCTACCTCACGGCAAGCGGTACCGGAGCACCAAGTCCAGGACCAAAAAGCTCCTTAACAGCTTCTATCCCCAAGCCATAAGACTGATGAACAATTAATAAAATGGCCACCGGACTATTACATTGACCCCCCCCCCCCCTTTTTGTTTTTACACTGCTGCTACTTGCGGTTTAATCATCTGTGCGGTCACTTTACCCCTACCTACATGTACAAATTACCTCAACTAACCTGTACCCCCATAGTCACTGTACCCCTACCTACATGTACATATTACCCAGACTAACCTGTACCCCCATAGTCACTTTATCCCTACCTACATGTACATATTACCCAGACTAACCTGTACCCCCATAGTCACTGTACCCCTACCTACATGTACATATTACCCAGACTAACCTGTACCCCCATAGTCACTGTACCCCTACCTACATGTACATATTACCCAGACTAACCTGTACCCCCAGTCACTGCACCCCTACCTACATGTACATATTACCCAGACTAACCTGTACCCCCATAGTCACTGTACCCCTACCTACATGTACATATTTCCCAGACTAACCTGTACCCCTGCACATTTAGTGGGTACCAGGGCCCCATGTATAAAGCCTTGTTACTGTTATGTCATTCTACTGTGTTACTTTATTCACTAAATATTTTCTTAACTCTTATTTCTTGAACTGCACTTTTGGTTAAGGGCTTGTAAAGTAAGCATTTCACTGTAATAACATTTGATTTGAGGAGACTCAATTACTTGGCGTTACCTTGGATTGTAAAACTGTCACGGTCAAAACATATGGGGGTTGTAAAGATGGGGAGACGTCTGTCATGAATAAAGACGCTCTGCTTTTTTGACACCACACTTCACAAGGCAAGTCCCGCCGGCTCTAGTTGTATCGTGATTATTGTCCAGTCATATGGTCAAGTGCTACAAAGAAAGATCTAGTTAGGCTGCAGCTGGCCCAGAACAGAGCAGCACGCCTTGCTCTTCATGGTAATCAGAGGGCTGATATAAATACTATGCATGCCAGTCTCTCTTGGCTGAGAGTTAAGGAAAGACTGATTGTTTCTTACAAAAACAAGAATTGACACAATGTTGGAAATTACAAAATAATTTGCATAATCAACTTACACACAGCACTGACACTAGGACTGGGGACGATCTGGCTTAAATATCATACCCCTATATTTTTCACATTTTTGACAGTATTTATAAAATTTTAAAAAATAAAATAAAAAAGGTATTTATTTCTTATATAAAGGATTGCAACTAATGAACTCTAAGTGGGTTTTAATTAGCTTAATCCAATCTGATTTTTGTTGGAACAGCATTAAACAACACTGACAGTAAATAACAGTAGTGCTATTGGTTAAACTTTTACTAAAACACAGGAACACTAATAAATAACGTTGCAAAAAAGAAAAGAAGATATATTCACAGTGAGCCAGTTATGGTGAAGGAAAACAAGCCCATCCACGGTCCATGGCTTCCGTACTGCGCGGTGGCATGTTATGGTACCACCCCGAAAAATAAATAACATTACAAATAACTATTTCACATGATGCGCAAATTGCGAAGGCTGTTGAACGCTACCAAACAGAATAACTTCCAGGAATTCCAACTAAATAATGTAAACATTCAAGTAAAACGGGGAAAGATGACAGCTTCAAATTGGGCGTATGAATTACAAAAATGTCACACTATCATTTAACCAGGTTGTTAACTCCTGGTATAGAACCAACAATCATATTGGTTTCACAGGTCATGGGAAAGGAAAACCAGCCTATCTACTGTATCTGGCTTAAGTGCATCTCTGTGGCATGTCACTACATTGCCACCAGTGCTGAAGACCCTTTCGGAAGGTGAACTACTGGCAGGAAGGTGCTCTTCATGGACCCTCCACCACTCCAGGGGAACTGCCTCACCTGTCAACATCAACAGTCTGCAGGTAGCTATTCAGCTCAGCTTCAAATGCCACCTTTGTCAGACAGGGAAGCTGCTGGTGTTTGTCCTTTTAAAATATATATATATTTTTATTTTAGCTTCCAAGCGTCTTCTCAATCTTCTTTGGTTCCACTGGGTCTGGTGCTTCTGCTCCTGTGATTCATCTGTATCTGCGATGAATGGCAGCTGCTCTGTCAGCAGTCTAATGAAGCTCTGCTACTCTCTGTCTTTATGTAGTCCACCCTGTTGCTCTTGAAGCATGTGGTTTTAAAGCGTGGGTGTGGGAAGGACGCTACATCCAACAGGTCATCTGTGGTAGGATCGGGGTAGAGGATGGTCCTCTCTTGTTGTCCTTGGTTAGGGGTGAGTCATCTTCCAGAGTCAAAACAGTAACGTTGAACAGCTGGAGTTCAGCGGGTTTTCAGGTAGGAGTCACTTACATAACCTTCTCCCGGACAAGGCGTCAGTGAACTCCTGCAGGGGAACCTGGGCTTTGTTGATTGACTCAAGGACTTGTATGTCCTGCCGTGTAGTCACAAGGTGCCTGATTTTCTTGTCTGCAGCCAGGACCTGAGTTACAGCCTTCTCCTGTTCAAGCACTCTCTAGATCAACCAGGTGGGGCTCACGTCAGAAGATGGAGTTTCAATGACAAGTGAGTGGTCAGGCAAGTCAAGTTCATCGGCGTGTGCAGTTTTCATAGGCCATAGCAACTGGTCAATCATGGGATCTTTAACACTTCTCTCGGTAAAAATACCAACAAAACAATTGACAATATTAACTCAGCTTTTTTTTCTCCTTATATTTAAAATGACAGAATAGAAACGAGAACCAAAAAGTAAACAACTAGATAATAAATAAACACACAAATATTACATGAAATTTGATTTAACCGTTTTCATTATTGGGTATAAAGTTTCATTACAGTAACTGTGATCTAATGGATTGATCTACATACATTATATACAGTAAAATAAATATATTTCAATTCATGTGATGAACACTCCAGTTTTGAATCCAACAATTGGCCAGCAATGCTAGGCTAGATAGTTAAATTAATATTTCATCAATAACTAAACTTACCGATGAAGACGGTGACCAGAACACTGCAGTCTTGTCCAGCTGTTCAGCTCCATGACCATGTTAGATTCGTTGTCAGTTGTAAAACACACACAAGTTGTTCTTCTTTCAGTCCCCATAATTCTAGGGCATCCCTCGGCCCATGGGCAAGCAATTCTTCTGTATGGTGCTCCTGGGGGAAAAAGCTGTTTGCAAACATCTTCTCTTCAGCTCCCAGGCTGTTTGCAAACATCTTCTCTTCAGCTCCCAGGCTGTTTGCAAACATCTTCTCTTCAGCTCCCAGGCGTCAGCTCCCAGGCGTCAGCTCCCAGGCGTCAGCTCCCAGGCATCAGCTCCCAGGCATCGGTTATAAAATGGACAGTTAGGCTAATGTAAGGCTCGGATGTTGGGTTTGACCTGGGCTTTTCGCTATGTTGTCGGAACCAGTAAGACTAGCTGTGACCATTGGGATTCTAATACATAACTGGTGCACACTGCCTGCCCTACAGGACACCTACAACACCAACACTTGGACGGACAAGAAGATTATCATGGACCCGAGCCACCCAAGCCTTGCCCTGTTCTCCCCACTTCAAAAATCACTCTGACGCTGGCAGTACAGGAGCATCTTGGCAAAAATGTTAAGACTGGCAGTGACAGAGGAAGCCCCCCCCCAAAAAAAGACTCCAGTCACTCAAGTCATAGTTCTTTCTGCTATCGCATGGCAAGTGGTACCGGAGCGGCAAGTTTAGTTCCAAAAAGCTCCTTAACAGCTTCGAATTGCCTTCCTTTCTCAGAACAAGAATGGACTGACAATTTTCAGAAGAAAGTTATTTGTTTCTGGCCATTTTGAGCCTGTAATCAAACCCACAAATGCTGATGCTCCAGATACTCAACTAGTCTAAAGGCGGCCAGTTTTATTGCTTCTTTAAATCCGCACAAGAGTTTTCGGCTGTGCTAACATAATTGCAAAAGGGTTTTCTAATGACCAATTAGCCTTTTTAAAATCATAAACTTGGATTAGCTAACACAACGTGCCATTGGAACACAGGAGTGATGTTTGCTGATAATGGGCCTCTGTACGCCTATGTAGATATTCCATTAAAAATCAGCCGTTTCCAGCTACAATAGTCATTTACAACATTAACAATGTCTCCACTGTACTTGTGATCAATTTGATGTTATTTTAATGGACAAAAAAATGTTTTTTCTTTTAAAAACATGGACATTTCTAAGTGACCTCAAAATTGTAAACAGTAGTGTATATATTGGGGTGGAGGCAGAGTAAAGAATGAGGGGGTGGGAGAAATTACCACTGAGTGAAAAACAAATATATATAAAACAAAAACAGCACTATAACATTACAACAACGGTGGCAGTGATGAACAAATAAGTGTTATTATATGCATGTAGTGCTATTTATATTAAAAATATATATATATATATATATTACATGTTTTCACTCAACGGTCACCCCCCCCCCCCCACCCTCAACAGTCATGCTGCTTCTCCCCCCATGGCCATTCCCTCCACCCCCTCAACAGTCATGCTGCTGCTCCCCCCATGGCCATTCCCTCCACCCCCTCAACAGTCATGCTGCTGCTCCCCCCATGGCCATTCCCCCCACCCCCTCAACAGTCATGCTGCTGCTCCCCCCATGGCCATTCCCCCCACCCCCTCAACAGTCATGCTGCTGCTCCCCCCATGGCCATTCCCCCCACCCCCTCAACAGTCATGCTGCTGCTACCCCCCCATGGCCATTCCCCCCACCCACTCAACAGTCATGCTGCTGCTCCCCCCATGGCCATTCCCCCCACCCCCTCAACAGTCATGCTGCTGCTCCCCCCCATGGCCATTCCCCCCACCCCCTCAACAGTCATGCTGCTGCTCCCCCTATGGTCATTCCCCCCACCCCCCCAACAGTTTTTTTACTCTGCCTCCACCCCAATGGACACGTACTTATTAATCAATGCCAAAGTTGTTATTTATATAGTGCTGTTTATATCGTTTGTTTTATAACCAATTTTCATTATTTTATTTCACTTCATCCTGCATGTTGAAGCTCAGGGCCTAAGATTTTCACTGTAATCACACCTGCAACCCTGTACAGGTGACTTAAAACAATCTGAGGAAGTGTCGACAAGTTAAACTTGGTCAAATCTTCTGTACGCCAAACAGGAACAGAGTAATGGTCTGACTAGGCAATATGTTTAATAGCTAGGTGAAGGTGTGCATTTCTTATTAAAGGTCCAATGCTGTCAAAAATGAGATTTTCCTGTGTTATATATATATATTTTCCTGTGTTATTTATATATATATATAAAACACACTGAGGTAACAATAATATTGTACAATTGTGAAAATGATAATGGACTTTTTTTTTGTATAAAGAGCTGTTTGAAAAGACAGCCTTGATTTTTAAACTTGTTCTGGTCTGGGCAAATTAGTGAGATTCACTCCAGGATTTTAAGCACAATAATTTTGTAATATATATATATATATATTATATAAATAAGAGAGAGAGAACGATTTGGATTCATACCATATTATACAAATAGCAAAAAATGAGTTGCAAAAAACATATATACGAAAATGGATGATGTAGTACACAAAAAACGTATACAAAAATGGATGATGTAGTACACAAAAAACGTATACAAAAATGGATGATGTAGTACACAAAAAACGTATACGAAAATGGATGATGTAGTACACAAAAAACGTATACAAAAATGGATGATGTAGTACACAAAAAACGTATACAAAAATGGATGATGTAGTACACAAAAAACGTATACAAAAATGGATGATGTAGTACACAAAAAACGTATACAAAAATGGATGATGTAGTACACAAAAAACGTATACGAAAATGGATGATGTAGTACACAAAAAAACGTATACAAAAATGGATGATGTAGTACACAAAAAACGTATAAGAAAACGGATGATGTAGTACACAAAAAACGTATAAGAAAACGGATGATGTAGTACACAAAAAAACCTATACAAAAATGGATGATGTAGTACACAAAAAACGTATAAGAAAACGGATGATGTAGTACACAAAAAAACCTATACAAAAATGGATGATGTAGTACACAAAAAGCGAGGACCACATTAGGCTTTCGAGCACCACCTTCAAAACTACTGTCTGAAATGATTTTTTTTTTTTTACAATGCATCTTTAATACACCAATAAGAAACAGTTCCAAACCTCTCTGCCAATAACAGCGAGTTTTCAGTTTCCCCTCTCCACCCAGACCACTCCCAGACAGTCCTAGATAAATTCTTACTTGAGAAATTGCTCTTTGCTAAGAAGCCATTTTTTTTTACATTTCATTTGGATGGAAAACAATCACAGTTAGATACCTAATTGTTACCCAGAAATGATTTGATATCGAGATTAAAAAAAACGGCTTGCAATGGACCTTTTAAGATAACTACAGACCTCGAGTCAAAAGCCAATTCATCCATTTGCACATTTTCCAAGGGGTTTTTATGACAAGCATGTGGGAGAAACGTAATGGTTGTGCAATCATGTGCGTTAGTTCGATCAATACAGCACGAAGTTAACACACAGAGATAACTGTGTTGTTGACAAAGAAATGCAAGACGTATGGGAGGAAGGGGGGAGGAGGGGGGACAACTAAATATGACAATATTTTATGTGTTCATAAAAGGATGGTTGGAAACATTGGCCATTTGGCAAAGACGTACCTCATTGACACATCCTACTAGCTAACCAACACGGGGGGGAAAGTCTAAATTATCGGTTCCGAATCAAATCATGCCATTCGACTTTTACCTTTAGCTCGCTAGCTAGCAAACCCAGGCTAGCGTTACAGTACACAATTCACTTCCCTTATCCAACTTCAGCCACCGTACAAAATCGAAAATATCCTACGCTAACTAGTTAACGCTAGCTAATTCACACACACACACACAAAAAAAGAGCAGCATGAGCAGTAGCTAATATTTTCAACATGGACACGAGGTATGCCATATGTAGTTAGCCATTCTGGCTAACTAGCTACATTAGCTAGCTACATGCAGTCGCATTCATACGGGTGAACGGCTGGCTTGTGCGTATTGTTATGGCACAGTTGTACGCCAAGGCCACTAGTTGACTGAATTGCATGTTAGTGTACTGTAGCTAGTTAACTAGCAATACAAAATAGTATTGAATAACACGCAAATCCTGCATTTGCTACTATCAATTGTATTTTGTTGAGAACGTTAAATCAACCGTGCACATATATTAATTTCATAGCCATCTACAACCCGGTTGCTAGTGATACATTTACAATAAAAAATAATAAATACTGGTAGCTAAACTTGCCCCCATTCTCTACCCCCCAGTGTAAGAACAGCGGCAAGGCGGACACCGCTAGCTAGCCCCGATACGGACAGGGAACACGGACAGCTCCGTCGGATTTGTCCCACTTTTAACTGGACAGATCCAGACAAATGTACCTCCAAACAAAAACAAACAAAAATCAACGACCACGAAATATACTCCCAATTCCACACGAATAACGTTTGCTTGTGATCGTTCCTACCTTGTTTTTTTTAATGAATTGCAATGAATTGTATCCTCTCTCTCTCTCTGTCTCTTGCAGCTCTCTTCCCCCCTCCTATCTTCAAAATGGCGCCAATTTGCTCCGACAGCAGCCGTGGGCCAGAAACCACTCAGAGGGACACAGCGCCCTCTATGGAGCCACGCAGGGAACGTTGAATAATGTAACGACCCCGGGCTCGAAGGCTATTACTGTAATGACTTACTGAATATATCTCTATATTCTATATATATATTTATATATATTTTGTTTATTATTATTTTTTAAATATGAAGGTGCACGTGCAATTCATTTAGCCATGGGGCAGAGAGAACATTTAGCAGTTTTATAACACATTTAATACAGCTAATTTCCTGCTATTCTACCCATTTTGCCATAATATAATATAAGTATAAACTGGGTGGTTCGAGCCCTGAATGCTGATTGGCTGACAACCATGTTATATCAGACCGTATACCACAGGTATAACAAAACATTTATTTGTACTGCTCTAATTACGTTGGTAACCAGTTTCTATAATAACAATAAGGCACCTGAGGGTTTGTGGTTTACGGCCAATATACCAAGGCTAAGGGCTGTATCCAGGCACTCCTGTTGCGTGTGCACAAGAACAGCCCTTAGCTGTGGTATATTGGCCATAGGCCACACCTCCTCAGGCCTTATTGAACAGGCAGTTTACCCACTGTTCCTAGGCCTTCATTGAAAATAAGAATTTGTTCTTAACTGACTTGCCTAGTTAAATAAAGGTAAAATAAATAAAATAAAAATATATATTGCCTAATAATTGTTTCGCTCTTTTCTTTGTCTATTGTTACACCCACAAGAGCGGAAATGCTATTTTTCAGGTGAAAGACCTTACCCATGATGTTGCACAACGATTTAAGAAAAAAAACATCCCCGTTTTAGTTAAAAGGTTGATATAATTGGTGTTGAAATGGGAAATCCGAAGTGGTGCCTAATGATATGTTCTTTGCCAATGTTCCCTCTATGATATGATAATACTTTTCAGTCTCCATTTCTTTTCAGGGCTGGGTTTTGTTTGCATGTTACCACCCACCAGCATGGCATTGTTAATTCATCAGAAACACCGGCTAAATTCTTCCTCTTTGTTAGCAGTGTTGCCATGTCTGCAGTTTTCCTGCAAAATTAGGCTACTTTGAAAACGATGTCGCGGGTGAAAATGTATTTTTCGTGGGTTTTTGGGCTATTTGTAAGTTGCAACGTGGTCGCCATGGGATTTCTCTTAATTAAAAAAAATATATATATTTCACTGTGACCTGCTGCTGACTGTCAGGCAATTGAGGCAGGCTGTTGCTGAGTGAGTGGTGGGGAGGGCCGGAGGAGTGTGTGTGTGTGTGTGTGTGTTCTGTGTTGAGAGAGCAGTACAGCTATTGGCTGAGTCACGTGAGAGAGAGGTTTTCTTGTGACCTGTTGCCACAAGAAAAGGTCAACCAGTGAAGAAAAAACACCATTGTAAATACAACCCATATTTATGCTTATTTATTTTCCCTTTTGTACATTAACCATTTGTACATCGTTACAACACTGTATATATATAATATGACATTTGAAATGTCTTTATTATTTTGAAACTTCTGTATGTGTAATGTTTACTGTTAATTTGTATTGGTTATTTCACTTTTGTATACTATCTACCTCACTTGCTTCGGCAATGTTAACACGTTTCCCATGCCAATAAATCCCCTTGAATTAAATTGAATTGAGAGAGAGAGAGAGAGAGAGAGAGTGATGTATATTATCTACCTCACTTGCTTCGGCAATGTTAACACATGTTTCCCATGCCAGTAAAGCCCCTTGAATTGAATAGAGAGAGAGAGCATCATATGTGCATGTTGTGACAACTTTTTTTACTAGTTGTAGGTAGGTTGTTTAGATTGTCATAATGGAGACCCCTATTTTACAACCCATTTTCCTTAAAACATATTAATATGCTAGAACTGATGCACATCAAGAAATAATGGAGACAAAGCACTGGAAAACGACGTTGGGCGCAGTACAGCGCATGACATAAATTCGCTTGGAGGTGGTTTAAACTGCATTGTAATGTTGACTACTTGAACAAAATGTTATCAAGCAGTGAGTTATGCATGCTCAGTTTTTGTGACTCGGGTGCTGCTGGAGTGGGAACTTGAAATGGAAGTTATTGAACTCCTTCGAGTGGTTATTTTTATGCGTAAAAGTCCTCAACGAAACTGACATTAGGCTAAATGTGAAGAATTATGCATTTGCCTCTGTTGGCCATCATATTGGCCGTGATATACGGTCTGATATACTACGGCTGTCAGCCAATCAGCATTCAAAGCTCAAACCACCCAGTGTATAATTAAGCAATAAGGCCTGAGGGGGTGTGGTATATGGCCAATATACCACGGCTAAGGGCTGTTCTTATGAACGACACAACGCGGCGTGCTAGGACACAGCCCTTAGCCGTGGTATATTGGCCATATACCACCATCCCCCGAGGTGCCTTATTGCTATTATAAACTGGTTACCAACGTAATTAGAGCAGTAAAAATAATTACAATTATAAACTGGGTGGTACGAGCCCTGAATGCTGATTGGCTGACAGCCGTTCTATATCAGACCGTATACCACGGGTATTACAAAACATTTATTTTTACTGCTCTAATTACGTTGGTAACCAGTTTATAATAACAATAAGGAACCTTGAAGGTTTGTGGTATATGGCCAATATATCACGGCTAAGAGCTGTGTCCAGGAATTCCATGTTGCGTCCTGCATAAAAACAGCCCTTAGCCGTGGTATATTGTCCATAGGTCACACCTCCTCGGGTGTCTTATTACTTAATTATAAACCTGGTTCGAGCCCTGAATTCTGATTGGCTGAAAGCTGTGGTATATCAGACAATATACCACAGGTATGACAAAACATAACTTTTTACTGTTGTAATTACGTTGGTAACCAGTTTATAATAGCAATGACACCCCTGGGGTTTGCGTTATATTATGGCCAATATACCACACCTAACGGCTGTATCCACTCAGTCCGCATTACGTCATGCTTTTAACTGACTTGCCTAGTTAAATACACTTTTTTTATTTTTTAAATAGTGAGCATTTTGCCTTTGCCAAGATAATCCATCCACCTGACAGGTATGACATATCAAGAAGCTGATTAAACAGCGTCATCATTACGCAGGTGATAATAAGGGATAATAAAAGGTCACTCTTAAATGTGCAGTTTTGTCACACAACACAATACACAGATTTCTCAATTTTGAGGAAGTGCACAATTGGCATGCTGACTGAAAGAATGTCCATCAGAGCTGTTGCCAGAGACTTGAATGTTCATTTCTCTACCATAAGCCGCCTCCAACAACGTTTTAGAGAATTTGGCAGTAAGTCCAACCGGCCTCACAACCGTAGACCACGTGTAACCACGCCAGCTCAGGAACTCCACATCCGGCTTCTTCACCTGCGGGATCATCGGAGACCAGCCACCCAGACAACTGATGAAACTGGGGAGTATTTCTGTCTGTAATTAAGCCCTTTTCTGGAGAAAAACAAATTCTGATTGGCTGGGTCTGGCTCCCCAGTGGCTGGGCCTGGGTCCCAAGTGGGTGGGCCTGTGCCCTTCTAGGCCCACCCATGGCTGCACCCCTGCCCAGTCATGTGAAATCTATAGATTAGGGCCTAATGCATGTATTTCAATTGGCTGATTTCCTAATATGAATTGTAACTCCATAAAATAGTTGAAATTGTTGCATGTTGCGTTTATATATATATATATATTTTGAGTTTATATATATTTTCTGCTGTTGTTACATTTGTGTTGGTGTTTCGTTTCGTGTCTGTTGCAAGCCAGGATGTTGTACCCTTATCATATGTGGCGTGCATCAGGAGCAAAGTAGCCTGTCATTTCAGTTCCCCTGGGAGAACATGATTTAAACTCTGATTTTACAACCCCAAAATACCACTGCACAATGTCTATTTGCGCCTCTTCCGGAGGGAAACTACAAGTGTAATGGCTGCGCTCAATGCAATGGCACTTACAAATGTAGATCCTTCAAACACCTCCAAACAGGGAAACATTTTCCAATCAAAGGTGTTATTACGTGCTCCACTAAGGCAGTAATTTATCTTATAACTTATCCTTGTGGTAAAAAAATGATGTGGGTAAAACGAAGCGTGAATGTATGAATTTCGGAGCATCGTAGCACCATTAGCTGCTCAAAGAACCCAGTTGCGGCCCAGTTTTTGGTAGCAAACCACTCGATTTCGTCCCTACGTTATACCGGCATGGAACACGTCACCCTCCCTAGGAGAGGGGGGTGACCTCGACAATTTATTATTAAAACGAGAGGCTGCCTGGATCTTTAATTTAAAGACCCTCGCTCCCTTCGGTCTCAATGTAGACTTTGATCTGAAGCCATTCTTGTGATTATTGTGATTTTTCTATTCATTGTAAATGTTTGTAGGCTTATGTAGCCACATTGTATCTAAGATCATATGCTATCCATTCATGTTTTTTATATGTTTTGTTTATATATGTAAATTAACCAAGGGCTCCCGAGTGGCGCAGAGGTCTAAGGCACTGCATCTCAGTGTTAGAGACGTTACTACACACACCCTGGTTTGAATCAAGGCGGTAGGTAGCCTAGTGGTTAGAGGTAGGTAGCCTAGTGGTTAGAGACAGGTAGCCTAGTGGTTAAGAGTGTAGGGACGGTAGATAGCCTAGAGGTTAGAGCGTTGGGCCAGTAACTGAAAGGTTGCCGGGTTGAATCCCTGAACTGACAAGGTAAAAATCTGTCGTTCTGCCCCCAAACAAGGCAGCTGACCCACTGTTCCCCGGTAGGCAGTCATTGTAAATAACAATTTGTTCTTCACTGACTTGTCTAGTTAAATAAAGGTTCAATGCAACAAAAAACAAAAAAGCACAACCGGCTGTGATTGGGAGTCCCTTAGGGCAGTGCACAATTGGCCCAGCGTCGTCCAGGTTTGCCTGGTGTAGGCCACCATTGTAAATAAGAATTTGTTAAGTGACTTTCCTAGAAAGTTAACTAAATAAAGGTTAAATAAAAAATAAAAAAATCAAGCCAGACCCAGCCATGATTACAGACATGTATAAACTAGTGACCTGTAGTGTTGGTAATTATAAACTGGGTGGTTTGTGCACTGAATGCTGATTGGCTGAAAGCTGTGGTATATCAGACCATATACCACAGGTTTGACAAAACATGTATTTGTACTGCTCTAATTACGTTGGTAACCAGTTAATAATAACAATAAGGCACCTTGGGGTTTGTGGTTTACGGCCAATATACCACGGCTAAAGGCTGTATCCAGGCATTCCGCGTTGCGTCGTGATAAGAACAGCCCTTAGCCGTGGTATATTGGCCATATACCACACCCATTCGTGCCTTATAGCTTAATTATACCCTGATGCAGCTTGTCTGTTGAAACGTTGATTATTAGGTTATTAAATTATTGCATCTGAGCTCATGGACCTAGAGTTTGCGGCTCTCCTTTTATTTTCAAGAGAACCATGGCATGACCATGGGCTGACTTCGCAACGCAGCCGAATCTCCTGCTAGCAGCCTACCAGAGGTTGCACCGTGTTCATTACAATGTAGAAAAAAACGCATCTCTAGTCCAAACCGTTCAATAGTTAAAGGCGGTGCATGGTCATTCCGAAAGGCTACATTGGCCCTGCAGCATTTAGGGCGATACAGCATCTGCTAAAGTCAGGGTCATTCCTACTTCTTGCGCTCTCGAGCAGCACAGAGCTGTTGAGCAGAGCTGTTGTCAAGGAAGTTGTCAAGGAAGTGAATGTGTGTTCATACAAGAACTCCCGCCCCCACCTACCGTCAACCAATCATGTCAATGCAGAGCAAACGGAGCCCTCCGCATTGTTATAACATTTGAGAGGCGCACAGAAGTGCGGTATGGAGCTCAATTTGGCCTATGCGTGCCTCTGGAGGTTCTGCAGTTGCGTCACACCTACCGAACACATTTTCGGTTCAAGCATAAATTGGCTCTTAAAGACTCTTCATGGTCAATATGACATCTGTAGTGGTCTTCCAGCATTTACAGCCATGCGGCCTCTGCAGAAGTCAGAGAAAACATACTTTTTTGGCTTCCTGGAGCAGAGCAGAGCTGTTGTGAAGGAAGTTGTCAAGGAAGTGTATTTGTGTTTATACAGTACCTCCCACCCCCACCTACCGTCATTCAATCATGTCAATGTCGAGCTATACGGAGGCGCACAGCCATGCTGTACAGAACTTCTGCATGCCTCCCGAAATTGCATCACACCCTCCATAGGAAGCCTCTGACCACATTGTCAAATCAAGCATAAATTGGCTTTTAGGCTATCCATAGTACCGGAGCTTCGTCTTATCCATAGTACCGGAGCTTCGTCTTATCCATAGTACCGGAGCTTCGTCTTATCTATAGTACCAGAGCTTCGTCTTAGCCATAGTACCGGGGCTTCGTCTTATCTATAGTACCAGAGCTTCGTCTTATCCATAGTACCGGAGCTTCATCTTATCCATAGTACCGGAGCTTCGTCTTATCCATAGTACCGGAGCTTCGTCTTATCCATAGTACCGGAGCTTCGTCTTATCCATAGTACCGGAGCTTCGTCTTATCTATAGTACCAGAGCTTCGTCTTAGCCATAGTACCGGGGCTTCGTCTTATCTATAGTACCAGAGCTTCGTCTTATCCATAGTACCGGAGCTTCGTCTTATCCATAGTACCGGAGCCTTATCTTATCTATAGTACCAGAGCTTCGTCTTATCCATAGTACCGGGGCTTCGTCTTATCCATAGTACCGGAGCATCATCTTATCCATAGTACCGGAGCATCATCTTATCCATAGTACCGGAGCTTGGTCTTATCTATAGTACCAGAGCTTCGTCTTATCCATAGTACCGGGGCTTCGTCTTATCCATAGTACCGGAGCATCATCTTATCCATAGTACCGGAGCTTTGTCTTATCTATAGTACCGGAGCTTCGTCTTATCTATAGTACCAGAGCTTCGTCTTATCCATAGTACCGGGGCTTCGTCTTATCCATAGTACCGGAGCATCATCTTATCCATAGTACCGGATCTTCGTCTTATCCATAGTACCGGAGCTTCGTCTTATCTATAATACCAGAGCTTCGTCTTATCCATAGTACCGGGGCTTCGTCTTATCTATAGTACCAGAGCTTCGTCTTATCCATAGTACCGGAGCTTCGTCTTATCCATAGTACCGGAGCTTCGTCTTATCTATAGTACCAGAGCTTCGTCTTATCCATAGTACCGGGGCTTCGTCTTATCCATAGTACCGGAGCATCATCTTATCCATAGTACCGGAGCATCATCTTATCCATAGTACCGGAGCTTCGTCTTATCTATAGTACCAGAGCTTCGTCTTATCCATAGTACCGGGGCTTCGTCTTATCCATAGTACCGGAGCATCATCTTATCCATAGTACCGGAGCTTTGTCTTATCCATAGTACCGCAGCTTCGTCTTATCCATAGTACCGGAGCTTCAGCTTATCCATAGTACCGGAGCTTCGTCTTATCCATAGTACCGGAGCTTCGTCTTATCCATAGTGCCGGCTTCGTCTTATCCATAGTACCGGAGCTTCATCTTATCCATAGTACCGGAGCTTCGTCTTATCCATAGTACCGTAGCTTCGTCTTATCCATAGTACCGGAGCATCAGCTTATCCATAGTACCGGAGCATCATCTTATCCATAGTACCGGAGCTTCGTCTTATCTATAGTACCAGAGCTTCGTCTTATCCATAGTACCGGGGCTTCGTCTTATCCATAGTACCGGAGCATCATCTTATCCATAGTACCGGAGCTTTGTCTTATCCATAGTACCGCAGCTTCGTCTTATCCATAGTACCGGAGCTTCAGCTTATCCATAGTACCGGAGCTTCGTCTTATCCATAGTACCGGAGCTTCGTCTTATCCATAGTGCCGGCTTCGTCTTATCCATAGTACCGGAGCTTCATCTTATCCATAGTACCGGAGCTTCGTCTTATCCATAGTACCGTAGCTTTGTCTTATCCATAGTACCGGAGCATCAGCTTATCCATAGTACCAGAGCTTCGTCTTATCCATAGTACCAGAGCTTCGTCTTATCCATAGTACCGGAGTTTTGTCTTATCCATAGTACCGGAGCTTCGTCTTATCCATAGTACCGGAGCATCATCTTATCCATAGTACCGGAGCTTTGTCTTATCCATAGTACCGGAGCTTCGTCTTATCCATAGTATCGGAGCTTCGTCTTATCCATAGTACCGGAGCTTCGTCTTATCCATAGTACCGGAGCTTCGTCTTATCCATAGTACCGGAGCTTCTTCTTATCCATAGTACCGGAGCTTCGTCTTATCCTTTCTATTTCTAACGAGGGTTGATTGAACATAACAAAACTTTGGAGATGACACAATAGATGTCAAAGTGAAAGATACTGGTTTCCCCTATCCCTCCCTATCCATCTGTGGCGAAGTTTTGCCTAAATGTTTATGACAAATCCAGCTCTGGAACCAGCCATATCCTAGCCTGTTGGCTAATCTTTTGAATACAGTGTAGCAACAAGAGATAACGTTAGGTAGCTAAGGTTAGCATGCTAGCTAGCTACATTGACAGCTGTCAGTGCCCTCCAGTTACGTCTACCCGTAACATAGTAATTGTAAGTCCGAGACGCTCCAGTTAGTACGATATGTCACCATTCGTATGGTCTGTATTAATCTGTGGATGTCCATCATTCATTTCGTATGACATGTTACGAATTACAATTCTTATGATATGTTTACGAATTGCAGTTGTTACAATATGTCAAGAATTGCAATTCATACATGTTACAAATTTGCAAGATGTATGATATTTTACAAATGTTGATCTTCGCAAAAATAACTATTTAGGATGTAGCAGTTGTTATCTATAATGCTAATGCTGAAACAAAAGCTAGCCAAAGAGCCATTTTACTGGTTGAAGTTGAAGTGTTTTAAAAAATATATATATAATTCAGTTGATTTGTGATGATGACACAAACATTTGATTAAGCAGGACATTCATACAAGCCTTGAAATCCAATTATAATCCAAAAGTAGTGTGAAATGCACCCATTATCAACATGTAAATAGATGTTTTTTTGTTGTTTCTGGCGTTCTATAAGAACTCCCCATTGTTCTGCCACCAACATGCGCGCATCGCCATCGTGCGGCAATGCTTGCAAACACAGAAAATGGTCTATAAAGAGGGGTTCCTGCAGATGCAGGAATGCCTACATGCAGGAAAGGCCCGAATCGCAGGCTGAAGTTGCACACTTCTCCCATCCCCATGCATTTTTTGGATAGGGCCAATAGAATTTTGAGGTCACGTAGAGGCAAACAATACAATAACAATCTTTAAATGTTGTAGGTCTACACCCTACCTACACATTTGAAGACAAGTAGGGTGTAGACCTACAACATGTCTTTGTGTAAATCAAACGGTCGTATGGTTTCAGTTCGCAACTGCGGCGCCCAGCCAGGCATCTTTCCTTGGCAGGTGCCCTACAGACAGCCCAAGGTGCGCACACAGTGACAGACAGGACAATCAGCCAATCCCTAGCGTCCTTTTCCTCCGTATCCAGAGGACCCGCATCTGATTGGTTGCTAAGGGCGGGGTGCTGCCATCCCTACCCAGAGAGCTGTCACCCGACCAAGGCACGACTCCGGGAGGGAAGAGAGACGAGAAGAATAGATGCAAACACGAGAATCAAACCACAAACAAACAAGACCGATACACCGAGAAATGTACAAATAAACACCGGCTAAGACGCGCATAAATAAGGTAGAGTGCATTTTTGGTGTCAATTCTAGCGATGGGGATGTTTTGTGGCTGGCTTGCCTATAACAATACGAGACAGCCATGTCTCCTATCTTGTCTCGATAACACACACTGACTGTGCCACTGTACTTGGTGGCTAGGTAACCAGCTAGCTAGCGGCAACGAAATTACACGGTTTTTCACCACGAATAGCTTATTTTATCACAATCATGTAGTCAAAGAAACGCCGCCGTTGCGTTGCAGATCAACATGTCTGTAAACAATCTGATGCACCCTGTGGATATACCATTTGCTCGGAGATAAAAGATTATGTGCAAGAATAGGTGATGGGGTAGGCGGGGATGCTCAGCTTGACAGGCTTTTACTACGGGTCGTCGGTGTTTCAAAATGGTTGTGTCTAGGAATATAGCTAGTAGGGAATAAACACGTTTTTTTGGTGGTTCTATTAGGGTAATGTTATACTTAATAATTTATACTTAGTTATACTTAGTAATTCTACCTTATTTAAATCACTATTATTTATTTAGGTATGTCTGTCTGTACCACGTATGAAACATCTTCCTCCAGAATATTGGAACATAAATATCCCCGGGCACTTCGAAAGGTTACAATTCTGACCCCGAAGTTCAACTGCTCTCCCTCGCGGCCTCTTGCTCCGCCTGTGTAGTGAGTGAGTGTAGGCTACTTGTTCATTCCCCCGGGATGCATTGCGACCAGGTATGTGTGTGTGTGTAATTAGCATGTTAATTATTGATAAGTCATCTTTCTGGAGCCTTGTTGTACAGTCTGGTTTGGTGTGTAGGCTACTTGCCTTATTGTGTATTGTCAATTCAGGATAAAACATCCTATCCTATCTGATTTGACCTGCTACTATAGAACTACACACTGCTTATATGTTCTTTGTTGTTTCCAGTAGGTTCGTCTAAACCTCAGTGTAAGTGTATCAACATCATACTTTTTTGTAAGTGTAGTGTCATTGTCGTGTTATAATCATCAGTGTCAAATTGGCAATGGGTCACTGCCACTGGGCTTGAACCAATGATTTCACTGCACCTATCCGGTTTATGTGACAAAACATTTATTTATATATGCACTAGATGACTGGTAGGGGGCGCTGTGTTGAAGCCACCATGCCTCCATCTTGGTACTCCCCCACCGTTGTAAATTATATTTTGGAAGCTATAGAAATACATTTATTAATGTCTACTTTCATTTTTGCCACATTTATTTGATTACAGATTCCTTAATGCATACTTTTACCTTATATTATGTGAGCTAAACATAAACATTTTTAAAACAAGGTATACTTTATTAAGGGATACTTTGGGATTTTGGCAAAGCGGCCCTTTATCTACTTCCCCAGAGTCAGATGAAGTAGTGGATACTTTTTTTTTTATATCCGTGTCCAGTATGAAGGAAATTAGAGGTAGTTTCATGAGCAAACGCTAACTAGCAATAGCGCAATGACTGGAAGTCTATGGGTATCTACTAGCCTGCTACCATAATGTTACTGTCTCCACTACAACAACAAAAATGCTTAAATACATGTTATCATTTAATTGATATACTGTAGAATTCCATTCATTCCAATGGAGAACTGCTCCTACTGGGGAGTACCAATATGGCTGACTGGTTGCTTCAAAATCCTATTGTCCCTAACCCCTAACAGTAACCCTAACCTTTGACCTAACCCCAAACCCTTAACCTAACACTAACCCTAATTCTTCCCCTAACCCTAATTTTAACCCTAGCCATAAACCTAACGACTAAACCTAAAAAAAAAGTATTTGTCCTTGTTTTACTATCCTTGTGAGTACTTCTGGTTCCTACAAGGATAGTAAAACCAAGCCACAGACACGCACACATACGCTCGCACGCAAGCAGGCACACACACACACACACACACACACACACACACACACACACACACACACACACACACACACACACACACACACACACACACACACACACACACACAGTGACACTCAATAGCACTGAATATGTGACAGAAAGCACTGTGGGTCTTTGTGATGCTTTCCTCCCCCCTCTCTCTCTCTTTGTCGCTGTTACACTGTGCTACCGGCTGGGTAGATGGGCGATAGTAGGCCAGCCTACCCACGCACTCATTATGGTTGCTCGGTGATGTACAATATATAAACATAATTCTGGTTGCTACACTCTTAGAAAAAACGGTTCCTTATTGAACCAAAAGGGCTTCTATTGCTTGCTTCATATATGGAATTCCTAAAAGTTCTATATAGAACCCTAGAGGTTCTTCTTCAGTGAACCAAAATGGTTCCATATAGAACCCTGCATGGTGCCATTTTTGCGTCATCATGCTGGAATCCAAAAGTAGAGTGAAATGCACCCATTATAAACATGTAAATAGATGCTTTTTTGTTGTTTCTGGCGTTCTATAAGAACTCCCCATTGTTCTGCCACCAACATGAGATTAAAGAACCATTTACTAAAAAAAGGTTTTATATTTATATATATATATATATAACCTTTTTTTAGTAAATGGTTCTTTAATCTTGTCCAAAGAACCAATAGGTTCTATATAGAACCCCAAAGAAGCATTTTTTTGTAAGTGTATGTCATATTGATGCTGTTTACATACTGTGCTGTCTGTCTGTCTGCTTGTTAGCATTCGCCAGTCGTTGTGTGGCCATACTGCTGTCAGAGGGACTCAATCTTGTCCTAGTACACACTAATCAATAACACGATCACACTATGGCTGTGTTTACATACGGAGTCCAATTCTGATCTTTTTCCACAATTATGGTCAAAAGAGCTGATCTGATTGGTCAAAAGTGAGAAAAAAAATATCACAATTGGGCTGCCTGTGTAAACGCTGCCTTTACAGCACCGTAGCAATACCCAATCAGCACATAAAACAGTAGTGTAATGTACAGCAGTACATCATCTATTCACTTCAGCCTGCAGTAGGTCTAGTTCTACAGACACGCCATTCTGGTGAAAGCTATGATGTGGCCAAAGCCAGGTCAATATGCTGCTGTGTGGATCAGTCGGTAAGAGCATGACGCTAGCCAACGCCAGGGTCATGGGATCGATTGTCGGGTGTTCATAGAAATCAAAAAAATATACCAGTCCGTTTTTAATTTTATGACGACAGATATTCTCTTCCTGGGGACCGACACAAAAGACAAACAGTGTGTCTTTGTGCTGCACCTGCCCCATACTCATGAAAATAACTTAACCAATGCATCAAAACGTCCTATCTTAGTTCCTGTGTGCGTCAGCGTAGAAGGTACTCTGCTACATGGACCATCGGTACATCAGTTCCTAATGGTGATATGACGTGATGTCTGTTTTTAGCTGATGCTGTGTGAGCAGATCATCTGCTCTGATAATAGAAGGCTTTATGTAACTGTCAGGTCCCATCCATACTTCCTAAACTATGTGGTCGTTATGGAGACGGTAGAATGGGAAGAACAGGTTCTATTCTAAGATGGAACTTGTTCTGTTCTATTCAGTCTACACTGTTGATTTTCCATTTGAACAGCTGTAATCTGAACCATTACACATTACACACTAGCAGCAGCTGCCACTTCTCTCTCTCTGTCTCTCTCCTTCTCACTCTGTCTCTCTCTCTCTTTATCTCTAACACTCTCCTACCATTAATGCCAAGATAATGTAATTCATTGCCATTGACAATCAACCGTTTTCTGTCATGGGTGATGTTGGCTTTCTCGACTGGTTGAGCACCGGTACACACTAACGTTACCAAGTGCGCTATTTTTCAGATGTTGCCCTACCGGAGGTACACAGTAATAGCGTCACTGCTATTAGCTTCACGACATACTATGGAACTCCGTTTGGGCTTTTGCGTGTCAAAAAAGATACCAACACCGGCCACGAACGATGTGCTTACAATACCGCTTTGGTAATAAAGCATTACTTGTTCGAGCGCAACTTCTGGGGTAGCTAGCTTTAGCTTGGTACCTAGCTAGCACCAATACAACCAGCCTTTTCATTATTCTTAGCAATGATTTAGGAATCCTTGTGACTAAGTGTTAGCTAGGTAGCCACTTGTTGTTCGCCTATTGAAATTGAACTTCAGTTCATGAAGATAAATAGCTAGCCAGCTACTTAACCCTGTTGCCCAAAGCTAACGTTATAAGCAGCCAGCTAGCTTCATCTGGCTAGTGAGGCTCGACCTGACTGGGTTATGTGTTGTGAAGCTAGCCACAATAAGGATTTGGCACAATAGTGAAATGTGTGGTTTGCCTTCAAAATAAAAGTACCTCTTTGAAAGTGATGCAGAAGGTTACAGTTGGTGGAATCATGCCATATTTAGACGAGATAATGTTGGAATGTGAAGCAATGAAATGGGGTATCAGTCTACTCGGTGACACCCACAGAATACAACTGTCAAGAGTGTATGTAAATATTAGCATTGTAGCTCTTATCGCGGGACTGTGATTGTGTAAAATCACCTCCCCAGTCAGCCTATTTGGGTGTATTGACATTCATATTGCACTGTACAGCTTTACCTAAGGATTGGGGATCAATGAAATGGGGTATCAAGTCTACTCAATACCCAATATATTTTTTCCTAACGTCCTCCTCAGAGTTATCAGACTCCGAAGCATCCCCGCAGTATTGCTTTTCATCGGGAATTAGTGTTCAATACACAATTTAATTATTATGTGACGTACAGTCATATTCAGGTCCTGATTGGTCAACAAGCTCATTTGACACGGAAAGACCCAAACGACGTTCCATATAAATCCCGGTTGAGAATGAAACGACTGAACAAATGAACAACGAAACAGCACAGCAAGTAAGTGAAAGAAAAAGGTTTTGATGATGTTTTACTCAGTTTTACTGAGACACTGTGGCCCCATCCGATGATCCCCCCAGACAGGGCCAAACAGGCAGGATATAACCCCACCCACTTTGCCCCCACACCACTAGAGGGATATCTTCAACCACCAACTTACCATCCTGAGACAAGGCTGAGTATAGCCCATAAAGATCTCTGCCACGGCACAACCCAAGGGGGGCGCCAACTCAGACAGGAAGACCACGTCAGTGACTCAACCCACTCAAGTGACACACCCCTCCAAGGGACGGCATGGAAGAGCACCAGAAAGCCAGTGACTCAGCCCCTGTAATAGGGTTAGAGGCAGAGAATCCCAGTGGAGATTGGGGAACCGGACAGGCAGAGACAGCAAGGGCGGGACTGTAGTTACGCCTCTTGCACTGAGATGCAGTGGCTTAGACCGCTGCATCCATGTGTGTGTGTTAACGATTTAACTCTAATAGAATGCTTAAAAGGCTGCCAAAATGTTAAATATCGGTGATCGGTATTGTTTTTTTTAATGCATACTGTTCAGTCACTGCATTCCGATTTAGGTGCTTGTCAATGTCAAAATCTGCCATTTTCAGGGGAAGGGTTTTATAGCAGCTCTCAGCCATCTGGGTTGGCAGCAATACACTCACTGAAACTCTACTTCTCATTACTGCCTCATACAGACAGTTTTGTATTGTGATGCCTTACTTTACAGGAGGCTAGAGAGAGAGAGGAGCCTTGGCTACTGTAGGTTGTGAAGATGCCATCCTTTTTCATTGCAGTCAAACAACAGTTAAAGAGTATTCCTATAGTGAAAAGCCAACAAGGAAGGGCTCCAGACTGATTTGGTCAAACAGTAAAGTACATTATCCCCATGATTCGTGTAATGAAAGTGTTTGCTCTGTCCCTGTTTCTCTGGGCCTTGCTGCTGTGAGACACTCTCTCGCTCCTTTCCCATGGACAAAAAAAAAATGCTTGGGGAGAATGAATAGTGTTCTGATTGAATTACATTTTAAAATCCAATTGCTGGGAAATCACTGCTATCCCGTTGTAACAGATGGAACTAGGATGTCCTCAGCTTTCTGTAGGTATAATGTTTTGTTCTCAACTCTCAATTATGAGCTCAATAGCAGCTATTTAAAAAATATAACTGATATGGCTTTGAGATACAGAACGAGCGAAATGCTCATTGGCCATCGTGAGTCCATAGACCTCATTGGACGGTAGGCTTCAACTGCAACTTATTTTTTTTGGACAATAAATGTACTGTTAGATTAATACATGGCTACTATGAGTGGGTATAATCAATTCATTTTATTTGTCACATGCTTCGTAAACAACAGCTGTAGACTAACAGTGAAATGCTTAATTATAGGCCCTTGTCACACCCTGACCTTAGAGAGAGATGTTTTATTTCTCTATTTGGTTTGGTCAGGGTGTGATGTGGGGTGGGCATTCTATGTTTTGTATTTCTGTGTGTTTTTGCCAGTGTGGTTCCCAATCAGAGGCAGCTGTCTATTGTTGTCTCTGATTGGGAATCATACTTAGGCAGCCTGTTTTGCCACCTTAGTTGTGGGTAGTTGTCTGTGTTAGTGGCCTGTATAGCCCTAGTAAGCGTCACGGTCGTGTTTGGTGTTTCTTGGTTTTGTTGGCGACATTTTTAATAAAGGAAAATGTACGCTCACCACGCTGCACCTTGGTCCGGTAATTTCCACCCTGACGACGAGCGTGACAGCCCTTCCTAACAACACAGAGAGAAAGAAAATATAGAAATAATAGAAAAATAATAACACAAGGAAATAATAACACAATGAGTAAAAAATAACTTGGGCTATATACACGGCAGGGTACATCATGTTAGGAGGTATTCAGATTATCATATGGTCATACTGTCCTCTCACCCCTAGAGTTATAATATTACTGGTGTAGTACACAAGTGGGTGCCAAAAAGCAACAAAAAAAACATTGGGCGTCTATTACCAGAATGCTAACAAAATGAGCACAAGTAATAGCGAATTTGAATGGAGGCTGCTAGCTAAATATGCTAAAATAAACTAATTGCATAGACAAGCTCACAAAGTTATACATATAAGGTAGACGCTACCGAATGTCATTTCTGGTGAGTTTGAACATTTACAAGTGAATGTGAACGAGAGACATGGTGTAAATGTCTCTCCAGCAGCATGTCTGTACTCCGTGTCTGTGTGGAGTCTGGAGTCGCTAGGACAACGGGCCCGTCTGCTCTGCTTGGAGAAAAGACGGGAGGAGCAGCCGGGCCCGTCTGACCTGCTTGGAGAAGAGACGGGAGGAGTAGCCGGGCCCGTCTGATCTGCTTGGAGAAGAGACGGGAGGAGCAGCTGTGCCCGTCTGATCTGCTTGGAGAAGAGACGGGAGGAGCAGCCGGGCCCGTCTGACCTGCTTGGAGAAGAGACGGGAGGAGCAGCCGGGCCCGTCTGACCTGCTTGGAGAAGAGACGGGAGGAGCAGCCGGGCCCGTCTGATCTGCTTGGAGAAGAGACGGGAGGAGCAGCCGGGCCCATCTGACCTGCTTGGAGAAGAGACGAGAGGAGCAGCCGGGCCCGTCTGACCTGCTTGGAGAAGAGACGGGAGGAGCAGCCGGGCCCGTCTGATCTGCTTGGAGAAGAGACGGGAGGAGCAGCCGGGCCGAGAACGGAGAGGACAAACAAAAAACACAAGGAAATCAAGATGCCAGTGTCAGCTGTATAAATAACTCATCCAAAGTGCTTTGCCTTCTCAAACAGGGCAGAAAGCTAACACAATATGATGCCACCTTAATTCAGCCACTTACTTAGATAGCAAGTTAAACTAGGGATTGTGTTAATACATAATTCTGTGTTTTTCACACAGAAAAAAAAAAGATAAAACGTATAAGAAATATATTGCTGTGTTTTGTGAAACACACATCTAAAATGATTCGTATTTTTATTTCTGCTCGGCGTCAGACACATTTTGTGCTTTAGTTGCACTTCTAAACTCAGATGAGAATTCACCAACGGGGTAGTTTCTTTCCATGGGTGCTTTTGTCGCTGTCGCCTGGTAAAACGCAAGATTAACTTTAGAGCAAAATATTAGGAAATGTAGCTGGCTACATCCTTTCTATGATAGGCCTAAACATAGTTTATTGCAAAAAAAGACCTTGTTCATTTACTTGTGTGGCTGTCAGCCAAATATTTGTACTATTGTAGTTAACATAGATGAGAAGAATGTGGGCGTGGCCAAATGCCAGGATGCAATTTTTTGTATTTATAATAAAATAATAATAATAATAATTATTATATATCATTATTATTATTGTATATTATTATTATTATTATTGTAGGCCTATTTATTCGAGATCCTTCTCATTTATTAGGTTTCCCAAGTGGCGCTGTGGTCTAAGGCACCGCATCTCACTGCTAGAGGTGTCACTACAGACCCTGGTTTGATTCCAGGCTGTATCACAACCGGCCATGATTGGGAGTCCCATACGGCGGCGCACAATTAGCCTAGTGTCGTCCGGGTTAGGTTTTGGTCGGGGTAAGCTGTCATTTTAACAGACTTGCCTAGTTAAATAATGGTATATATATATATATATATATATATAATAATCCAACCCAGTTGTTTAAATATGGATAACGTGTTTTGTTTCATTCTGTTGATACATTTTCATTGGCTAAATTAAATCCGGGCGGGGCCACTCAAGGACATTCAGAGACTTGTCCCAAAGCCACTCCTGCGTTGTCTTGGCTGTGTGCTTAGGGTTGTTGTCCTATTGGAAGGTGAAACTTCGCCCCAGTCTGAGGTCCTGAGCGCTCTGGAGCAGGTTTTCATCAAGGATCTCTCTGTACTTTGATCCATTCATCTTTCCCTCGATCCTGTCTAGTCCCCCAGTCCCTGCCGCTGATAAAACATTTCCACAGTATGATGCTGCCACCACCATGCTTCACCGTAGGGATGGTGCCAGGTTTCCTCCACTCTCTGGCATTCAGGCCAAAGAGTTCAATCTTGGTTTCATCAGACCAGAGAATCTTGTTTCTCATGGTCTGAGAGTCTTTAGGTGCCTTTTGGCAAACTCCAAGCAGGCTGTCTTGTGCCTTTTACTGAGGATTGGCTCCCGTCTGACCACTCTACCATAAAGGCCTGATTGGTGGAGTGCTGCAGAGATGGTTGTCCTTCTGGAAGGTTCTCCCATCTCCACAGAGGAACTCTGGAGCTCTGTCAGAGTGACCATCGGGTTCTTGGTCACCTCCTTAATCAAGACCCTTCTCCTCTGATTGCTAGGAATAGTCTTGGTGGTTCCAAACTTCTTCAATTTAAGAATAATGGAGGCCACTGTGTTCTTGGGGACCTTCAATGCTGCAGAAATGTTTTGGTACCCTTCCCCAGATCTGTGCCTCGTCACAATCCTGTCTCAGAGCTCTACTGACAATTCATTCAACCTCATGGCTTGGTTTTTTCTCTGATATGCCCTGTCAACTGTAGGACCTTATATAAACAGGTGTGTGCCTTTCCAAATCATGTCCAATCAATTGAATTTACCATAGTTAGACTCCAATCAAGTTGTAGAAACATCTCAAGGATGATCAATGGAAGCAGGATGCACCTGAGCTTAATTTCGAGTCTCATAGCAAAAGGTCTGAATACTTGTGTAAATAAGGTATTTCTGTTGTTTTTTAAAACATGTTTTATACATTTTGCTTTGTCATTATAGGGTATTGTGTAGATTGATGAGGATTGTAGAGTAAAGCTGTAATTTAAATGTGGAAGAAGTCAAGGGGTCTGAGGACTTTCCGAACGCACTGTGTTTTATTACATAACTAAATTATGTATCTGTGTATGTGTGTTCACGCCAACTCAAAGTACACACACTCACCATGCACCACGCATACACATACCACACTTAACAAATTCAATGCAATCAGTAATATAGTATTGTTGATTTAAAAATCCTGAGTGAAAGCTTATCTCCAGTGAACAGCAGAGGGCACCGTTGCAGAGGCTAACCGGTCTAACTGGTCAAACTGGGCTAACTGAGCTCTGCTTGCAGAGGGGGAACAAAGACAGTCCCGCTGCAGTCAGTCAGCCATACCAGTCTGTCAGCCATACCAGTCAGTCAGCCATACCAGTCTGTCAGCCATACATGTCAGTCAGCCCCATACCAGTCAGTCAGCCATACCAGTCTGTCAGCCATACCAGTCAGTCAGCCATACCAGTCTGTCTGCCATACCAGTCTGTCTGCCATACCAGTCTGTCAGCCATACCAGTTTGTCAGCCATACCAGTCTGTCAGCCATACCAGTCTGTCTGCCATACCAGTCTGTCTGCCATACCAGTCTGTCAGCCATACCAGTCTGTCAGCCATACCAGTCTGTCAGCCATACCAGTCTGTCTGCCATACCAGTCTGTCAGCCATACCAGTCTGTCTGCCATACCAGTCTGTCAGCCATACCAGTCTGTCAGCCATACCAGTCTGTCAGCCATACCAGTCTGTCAGCCATACCAGTCTGTCTGCCATACCAGTCTGTCAGCCATACCAGTCTGTCAGCCATACCAGTCTGTCTGCCATACCAGTCTGTCAGCCATACCAGTCTGTCTGCCATACCAGTCTGTCTGCCATACCAGTCTGTCTGCCATACCAGTCTGTCAGCCATACCAGTCTGTCTGCCATACCAGTCTGTCTGCCATACCAGTCTGTCAGCCATACCAGTCTGTCTGCCATACCAGTCTGTCTGCCATACCAGTCTGTCTGCCATACCAGTCTGTCAGCCATACCAGTCTGTCTGCCATACCAGTCTGTCAGCCATACCAGTCTGTCAGCCATACCAGTCTGTCTGCCATACCAGTCTGTCTGCCATACCAGTCTGTCTGCCATACCAGTCTGTCTGCCATACCAGTCTGTCAGCCATACCAGTCTGTCTGCCATACCAGTCTGTCTGCCATACCAGTCATTTCTTCCTTCACCCTTTATTATCTCATTTTCTTTGTTACCTCGTCCAACACCTCCTTCTCATCTTCCTCCTCCTCCTCCTGCACCACCTCCTTCTCATCCTCCTCCTCTTCCTCCTGCACCACCTCCTCTCCTCCTCCTCCTCTTCCTCCTGCACCACCTCCTTCTCATCCTCCTGCTCTTCCTCCTGCACTACCTCCTTCTCCTCCTCCTGCACCACCTCCTCATCTTCCTCCTCTTCCTCCTGCACCACCTCCTTCTCCTCCTCCTCCTCTGCCTCCTGCACCACCTCCTTCTCATCCTCCTCCTCTTCCTCCTGCACCACCTCCTTCTCATCCTCCTCCTCTTCCACCTTCACCACCTCCTTCTCCTCCTCATCCTCCTGCACCACCTCCTTCTCCTCCTCCTTCTCCTCCTCCTGAACCACCTCCTTCTCCTCCTCCTCTTCCTCCTGCACCACCTCCTTCTCATCCTCCTCCTTCTCCTCCTCCTGCACCACCTCCTCCTCCTGCACCACCTCCTTCTCATCCTCCTCCTCTTCCTCCGGCACCACCTCCTCCTCATCCTACTTCCCATCCTCCTCTTTCTCAATCTCTTCTGCCTCCTCCCTCTTGTCCTCTTCTTCCTCCTCCTCGTCTCGTCTTCCTCCCCTTCCTCGGCTCCCCCCTCCTCTTTCTCATCTTCCCGCTCCTCCTCTTATTCATCTTCCCGCTCCTCCTCTTATTCATCTTCCCGATCCTCCTCTTCCTCAGCTTCCTCACCTTCCCCCTCCTCCTCTTCTACCTCTTCCCCATCCTCCTCTTCCTCATCTTCCTCCTCCTCCTCTTCCTCCTTTTCTCCTCTTCCCCCTCCTCCTCTTCCTCCTCTTCCCCTTCCTCCTTCTCATCTTCCCCCTTTCATCCCCCTCATCCTCTTCTACCTCTTCCCCGCCCTCTTCTTCCTCCTCTTCCCCTTCCTCCTTCTCCTCTTCCCCCTCCTTCGCACATAATCAAGCCTCTGATTAGTGGAATCAGGTGTGTAGTGCTAGGACAAAATACAAAATGTGCAGGACCAGGATTAAGAAACACTGATATATGTAATCTCTGAGGTGAATGTGGACTACTCCAATACAAACAGAGAAAGAGAGAGAGAGAGAGAGAGAGAGAGAGGAGGAAGGACAAGAGAGAGAGAGAGAGAGAGAGAGAGAGAGGAGGAAGGACAAGAGAGAGAGAGAGAGAGAGAGAGAGGAGGAAGGACAAGAGAGAGAGAGAGAGAGAGAGAGAGAGAGAGAGGAGGAAGGGCAAGAGAGAGAGAGAGAGAGAGAGAGAGAGAGAGAGAGAGAGAGAGAGAGGAGAAAGGACAAGAGAGAGAGAGAGAGAGAGAGAGAGAGAGAGAGAGAGAGGAGGAAGGACAAGAGAGAGAGAGAGAGAGAGAGAGAGGAGGAAGGACAAGAGAGAGAGAGAGCGAGGAGGAAGGACGAGAGAGAGAGAGAGAGAGAGAGAGAGAGAGGAGGAAGGACGAGAGAGAGAGAGAGAGAGAGAGAGAGAGAGAGAGAGAGAGAGAGAGAGAGAGAGAGAGAGAGAGAGAGAGAGAGAGAGAGAGAGAGAGAGAGGACAAGAGAGAGGGAGGACATTTAATGATTATAACGACACATTCCTTGTGGTTGTTCTGGCCCAGTGACAGGCTTAGTAAGGTTAAATAGTCAGTGTTAATAACGACTAAGGTGACAGGTTTAGTAAGGTTATATAGTCAGGGATGGAGGGGAGGAGGCCCCCCCTCGTTAAGATCAAATCAAATTGTATTTGGCTCATGCGCCAAATACAACAGGTGTAGAACTTACAGTGAAATGCTGAATGCAACAGGTGTAGAACTTGTACCTCATCTACCTACATTATACAGGTATGCACCTCATCTACCTACGTTATACAGGTATGCACCTCATTTACCTACGTTATACAGGTATGCACCTCATCTACCTACGTTATACAGGTATGCACCTCATCTACCTACGTTATACAGGTATGCAAGTCAGCTTTGACATCGGTTTTACACATCGCCGTTAATCTAGACATCAGGCCGATGTTGGCATTTTTTAGCTAATATCGTTCGATTCCGATATGTTTACCGATATATTGCGCATCTCTAGTATTTATTGTTGTTAAAAAAGTTGTGATATTTGTTTAATTTTATTACAACCAAACTTTGTAGAATGATTCACCTTCCTGGTTTTATGTTGACAACAACCGTGGCGAGCTCGTAATGCAACTTCTGGAGATGTTTGAATGTGATCTGATCTGTAAAAAATGTTTCCGATTAGGTTGATAAAACACAGAGCTATTGGGGAGCACTATAACTGTGGACATTCTCTCTCTCTCTTTATATAGGATCTTTGTCCAGCTACTGTTTAAAGTTTGGATGTGTGTAAAACCCTCCATAGTCTTCATTGTTGTAATATTATATGTCCACGGGGGGAAATGATGGTGCCTGAAATTGTGACATAGCCTATTTAAAACAAATTGTTGTTTAGAATTAGACTATAATTATTCGTTCTATTTTTAGGGCTTAAAGTAATGAATGTAATCTTGCTTATTGACTATGTTTGGCATGTCCATGCTCAACCATAATGTCATTTACAGTAGGCCTAGCCCCTATATCAGTGTGAATGTAATGTACAGTAGGCCTAGCCTCTATATCAGTGTGAATGTAATGTACAGTAGGCCTAGCCCCTATATCAGTGTGAATGTAATGTACAGTAGGCCTAGACCCTATATCAGTGTGAATGTAATGTACAGTAGGCCTAGACCCTATATCAGTGTGAATGTAATGTACAGTAGGCCTAGACCCTATATCAGTGTGAATGTAATGTACAGTAGGCCTAGCCTCTATATCAGTGTGAATGCTATTGAAGACATAGAATTACTTAGAACAATGCGGACTGCAAATGGGTTCAAGTTAATGTATTTAGCACAGATAGGTCTACGTTTTGTTAGTTTGTTTCTGGAAGCCATTTAACAAACTAAAGCGGACTAACATTGGAGTTGAAGTTGAGGTTCCAAGGTAATACATAAAAGACCGCAAATACACCATTTAAAGCAACCACATATTCCGCCATGGATCACGTTCTGATTGGCACAGTGAGGGGCCATGGATCACGTTCTGATTGGCCCAGTGAGGGGCCATGGATCACGTCCTGATTGGCCCAGTGAGGGGCCATGGATCACTTCCTGATTGGCCCAGTGAGGGGCCATGGATCACGTTCTGATTGGCCCAGTGAGGGGCCATGGATCACGTCCTAATTGGCCCAGTGAGGGGCCATGGATCACGTTCTGATTGGGCCAGTGAGGGGCCATGGATCACGTTCTGATTGGGCCAGTGAGGGGCCATGGATCACGTTCTGATTGGCCCAGTGAGGGGCCATGGATCACGTCCTGATTGGCCCAGTGAGGGGCCATGGATCACGTTCTGATTGGCCCAGTGAGGGGCCATGGATCACGTTCTGATTGGTCAGTGAGGGGCCATGGATCACGTTCTGATTGGCCCAGTGAGGGGCCATGGATCACGTCCTAATTGGCCCAGTGAGGGGCCATGGATCACTTCTGATTGGTCAGTGAGGGGCCATGGATCACGTTCTGATTGGCCCAGTGAGGGGACATGGATCACGTTCTGATTGGCCCAGTGAGGGGCCATGGATCACGTTCTGATTGGGCCAGTGAGGGGCCATGGATCACGTTCTGATTGGCCCAGTGAGGGGCCATGGATCACGTTCTGATTGGCCCAGTGAGGGGCCATGGATCACGTCCTGATTGGCCCAGTGAGGGGCCATGGATCACGTTCTGATTGGTCAGTGAGGGGCCATGGATAACGTTCTGATTGGGCCAGTGAGGGGCCATGGATCACGTTCTGATTGGGCCAGTGAGGGGCCATGGATCACGTTCTGATTGGCCCAGTGAGGGGCCATGGATCACATCCTGATTGGCCCAGTGAGGGGCCATGGATCACGTTCTGATTGGCCCAGTGAGGGGCCATGGATCACGTTCTGATTGGTCAGTGAGGGGCCATGGATCACGTTCTGATTGGCCCAGTGAGGGGCCATGGATCACGTTCTGATTAGCCCAGTGAGGGGCCATGGATCGCGTTCTGATTGGCCCAGTGAGGGGCCATGGATCACGTTCTGATTGGCCCAGTGAGGGGCCATGGATCACGTTCTGATTGGCCCAGTGAGGGGCCATGGATCACGTTCTGATTGGGCCAGTGAGGGGCCATGGATCACGTTCTGATTGGCCCAGTGAGGGGCCATGGATCACGTTCTGATTGGGCCAGTGAGGGGCCATGGATCACGTTCTGATTGGCCCAGTGAGGGGCCATGGATCACGTTCTGATTGGGCCAGTGAGGGGCCATGGATCACGTTCTGATTGGGCCAGTGAGGGGCCATGGATCACGTTCTGATTGGGCCAGTGAGGGGCCATGGATCACGTTCTGATTGGCCCAGTGAGGGGCCATGGATCACGTTCTGATTGGCCCAGTGAGGGGCCAATTCTCGACACAACTTGTTGATCCATTAAATACCCAGCCCTCTCGCGCCAACACCAGCAGATGCGCCGACAACGGTGAAAGTGAAAATAGCTGAAATAGTTAAGGCACACCCCTGAACCTATAGCACTACTGCATTGTGCTTAGAATTACCACTGTGTTAGGTTAGTTAAACTAGAGGCCTAAAACTACATCCAACAGATGTTTCATCCAGTGAGATTAAGTGAACACAACAACAAACAATGTCCTGTCCATAATATCCTGTCCACAATATCCTGTCCATAATGTCCTGTCCACAATATCCTGTCCACAATATCCTGTCCATAATATCCTGTCCATAATATCCTGTCCATAATGTCCTGTCCATAATGTCCTGTCCATAATGTCCTGCCCTTAATATCCTGTCTGTAATACCCTGTCCATAATATAATGTCCATAATATCCTGTCCACAATGTCCTGTCCATAATATAATGTCCATAATGTCCTGTCCATAATGTCCTGTCCACAATATCCTGTCCATAATATCCTGTCCATAATGTCCTGTCCATAATGTCCTGTCCATAATATAATGTCCATAATGTCCTGTCCCTAATATCCAGAGAGATAGACAGATATATAAGAGGCAGACAGAGAGATATAGACAGACAGAGAGATATAGACAGACAGAGAGATATAGACAGACAGAGAGATATAGACAGACAGAGAGATATAGACAGACAGAGAGATAAGAGGCAGACAGAGAGATATAGACAGACAGAGAGATAAGAGGCAGACAGAGAGATATAGACAGACATATGTTTCCCATGCCACTTCTGGTCAAACCACTCTGTCTCTTCTCTCACCACTTCCCATCTCTGTGTCTCTCACTTCTGGTCAAACCACTCTGTCTCTTCTCTCACCACTTCCCATCTCTGTGTCTCTCACTTCTGGTCAAACCACTTAATCGTTTTTTCTTTATTTAATGAGAGTGCTTGTTTAATCTACACAGTAACATCAACAACTCTTTCGTATTGTCACTGGCACTCTCACTCAGACAAAACAACAATAGACTACATGATGAAATTACATTATAGATGGATTACTGCCTCCCTCTATCTGACAGGGACCGTACATTCTTAACTTCCACCCACATTCAAACACAACGACCCACCATGATTGGCTGTTTGGCGTTGGCATCGACCAATCAGCTACGAGATGAAACCTGAGGAACAGGAGCAGGAGTGTGTGTAATTTGCATGTGTAATTTGTCCTCAGGGGAGGGCCACGCCTCTCGCCTTCTTTGGCACCATGAAGTCTGCTTGTTCCTTGGACAGAGAGAGCGAGACAGAGACAGAGACAGAGAGAGAGAGAGAGAAACAGAGAGAGCGAGACAGTGACAGAGAGAGGGAGACAGGAGAGAGGGAGACAGAGAGACAGGAGAGAGAGACAGAGAGGGACAGAGAGAGACAGAGACAGACACAGAGAGAGACTCAGAGAGAGACAGATACACAGAGAGAGAGAGACTCAGAGAGAGACAGATACACACAGAGAGAGACAGAAACACAGAGAGAGAGAGACTCAGAGAGAGACAGATACACAGAGAGAGAGAGAGAGAGAGGTGACAGCATTCCCTCCCACATATGCCCCCTAGGCACAACTATGACAACATAACCAACAAAAACGGGTCACAACTCCTGCAGCTCTGTCGCACGCTGGGTATGTACATAGTCGTAGGCTTCGAGGGGACTCCTATGGTAGGTACACATATAGCTCATCTCTTGGCAGTAGTACTGTAGACTACTTTATCACTGACCTCAACCCAGAGTCTCTCAGAGCGTTCACAGTCAGCCCACTGACACCCCTATCAGACCACAGCAAAATCACAGTCTACTTAAACAGAGCAATACTCAATCATGAGGCATCAAAGCCAAAGGAACTGAGTAACATTAAGAAATGCTATAGATGGAAGGAATGCAGTTTGGAAACCTACCAAAAAACAATTAGGCAACAACAAATTCAATCCGTTTTAGACAATTTCCTGGGTAAAATGTTCCACTGTCATAGTGAAGGTGTAAACTTGTCAGTAGAAAATCTCAACAGTATATTTGACCTCTCAGCTTCGATATCAAATCTAAAAAATCTCAAATAGAAAACCGAAGAAAATTAATAACAATGACAAATGGTTTGATGAAGAATGCAAAAATCTAAGAAAGAAATTGAGAAACCTGTCCAACCAAAAACATAGAGACCCGGAAAACCTGAGTCTACGCCTATGGTGAATCACTAAAACAATACAGAAATACACTACGGAAAAAGAAGGAACAGCATGTCAGAAATCAGCTCAATGTAATTGAAGAATCCATAGACTCTAACCACTTCTGGGAAAATTGGAAAACACTAAACAAACAACAACACGAAGAATTATCTATCCAAAATGGAGATGTATGGGTAAACCACTTCTCCAATCTTTTTGGCTCTATAACAAAGAATAAAGAGCAAAAATATATACATGATCAAATACAGATCTTAGAATCAACTATTAAAGACTACCAGAACCCACTGGATTCTCCAATTACATTGAATGAGTTACAGGACAAAATACAAACCCTTCAACCCAAAAAGGCCTGTGGTGTTGATGGTAGCCTCAATGAAATGATCAAATATACAGACAACAAATTCCAATTGGCTATACTAAAACTCTTTAACATCATCCTTAGCTCTGGCATCTTCCCCAATATTTGGAACCAAGGACTGATCACCCCAATCCACAAAAGTGGAGACAAATTTGACCCCAATAGCTACTGTGGAATTTGCGTCAACAGTAACCTTGGGAAAATCCTCTGCATTATCATTAACAGCAGACTCGTACATTTCCTCAATGAAAACAATGTACTGAGCAAATGTCAAATAGGCTTTTTACAAAATGACCGTACAACAGACCATGTATTCACCCTGCACACCCTAATCGACAACCAAACAAACCAAAACAAAGGCAAAGTCTTCTCATGCTTTGTTGATTTAAAAAAAGCCTTCGACTCAATTTGGCATGAGGGTCTGCTATACAAACTGATGGAAAGTGGTGTTGGGGGTAAAATATACAACATTATAAAATCCACGTACACAAACAACAAGTGTGAGGTTAAAATTGGCAAAAAACACACACATTTCTTCACACAGGGTCATGGGGTGAGACAGGGATGCAGCTTAAGCCCCACCCTCTTCAACATATATATCAACGAATTGGCGCGGGCACTAGAAAAGTCTGCAGCACCCGGCCTCACCCTACTAGAATCCGAAGTTAAATGTCTGCTGTTTGCTGATGATCTGGTGCTTCTGTCACCAACCAAGGAGGGCCTACAGCAGCACCTAGATCTTCTGCACAGATTCTGTCAGACCTGGGCCCTGACAGTAAATCTCAGTAAGACCAAAATAATGGTGTTCCAAAAAAGGTCCAGTCACCAGGACCACAAATACAAATTCCATCTAGACACTGTTGCCCTAGAGCACACAAAAAACTATACATACCTTGGCCTAAACATCAGCGCCACAGGTAACTTCCACAAAGCTGTGAACGATCTGAGAGACAAGGCAAGAAGGGCATTCTATGCCATCAAAAGGAACATAAATTTCAACATACCAGGATTTGGCTAAAAATACTTGAACCGGTCATAGAGCCCATTGTCCTTTATGGTTGTGAGGCCTGGGGTCCGCTCACCAACCAAGACTTCACAAAATGGGACAAACACCAAATTCTGCAAAAATATCCTCTGTGTACAACGTAGAACACCAAATAATGCATGCAGAGCAGAATTAGGCCGATACCCACTAATTATCAAAATCCAGAAAAGAGCCGTTAAATTCTATAACCACCTAAAACAGGGGTGTCAAAGTCAAATGGACGGAGGGCCAAATAAAAAAATCAGCTACAAGACGAGGGCCGGACTGTTCGAATGTTCATTGAAAAATTTTTAAATGACGCATATAGTCTAGTGAACCTAATTGAACCTACTGAAAACCTAACAAATATATTACAATATGATCAGATAAATAAAGCAATATTTTCTTATGGCTCTGTCAGTAATCTTTAATTTTCAACAGACACAAAAGACAAATTTCCTTTATATAAATATCCCCATAACATGAACATTAAATGAAAGAAACCGGTATTCAAGGCACCATCAGTAGACTATATTTTCTATTTTAGCAAAAGTGGGCTAAATTTACTTCAAAGAAAAAACAATAATAGCAATTTTCTATCATCCACTCAACTGAAATATTTTTAAAATATAATTGGATTGAAATACAAAAAAATAAAGTGCAAAAATCTATTAATCAAAAACAACACTTTGTTTAAGGAGAAGTAACATGCAGTGAAAACAAATATTAAATTTTAACTTTTAAACTTGAACTGAGTAAAAACTCTAAATATGTGATTGCACAGTAATGTTCACTTGTTTGAGGTTGAGGGTGATACTTGGTGGTGTCCCATCTTTTCCACAAGTTCATCAATGTTCGGGGTAAGGCTCTGAGCTGAAGAAATCCTCAGAATTGAGTGGAGGTGTTCAGCAGTAAGTCGACTTCTGTGTGATGTTTTGTTCAGGTTCATCAAAGAAAACAGTTGTTCACACAGGTATGTGCTGCCAAACATAGACAACGTTTGAGCAGCCTGGATGCGCAGCTGGGGCATTGTGCCGGGGAGGAAACGGGCGAACTCCGCAGCACCCACTGCCGCATATTTTGCCCTCAGTGCATCATTGCATTGGAGGTCAATCAACTCCATTTGGAGGTTTGGTGGTGAGCTTTCCACGTCAACAGCAAATGGGTTACCGAGCAGTTCCAACCTGCTTTTTTGTGCTTCAAAGTCAGCAAATCGGCGTCGAAAGTCAGCGGCAAGCATACCTATTTTATCAGCCAACTGTGTGCTCGGGAACGCACTGGTAGAGAGCTTCTCTTTCATGGTCTGGCAGCTGGGAAAGTGGCTCAAATTTTCTTTCCGCATCTGCGTCTCCCACAGAGTCAGTTTGGTTTTAAATGCCTTCACTGTACTGTACATATCAGAGATGACACGATCCCGACCCTGCAGCTGCAAGTTTATTGCATTCAGATGACTCGTAATGTCACACAGAAAAGCCATTTCACACAGAAACATTTCGTCTCGGAGTTGTGTTGTGTCTTTCCCTTTGCTGTCCAAGAACAGACAAATCTCCTCACGAAGCTCGAAACATCTTTGAAGCACCTTTCCCTGGCTTAGCCATCGCACCTCTGTGTGATAAGGCAAATCACCATGCTCCGTTTCTAACTCCGTCAGAAATGCCTTGAACTGGCGGTGATTCAAACCTTTGGCTCTGATAAAGTTAACTGTGCGCGTGATGATGCTCATTACATGCTCCATTTTCAAGGCTTTACCGCACAACGCTTCCTGGTGTATGATACAATGATAAGCTGTCAGCTCACCTGTCGCGTTTTCCTCTTGCATCTTTTCCCGTATCTTCGCCACCAGTCCGCTCCTGTGTCCACACATCGCAGGTGCTCCGTCGGTTGTCAAACCCACGAGTTTTTCCCAAGGCAGCTCCATCTCATTTACACATCTTGACACCTCTTCATACAAATCATGCCCCGTAGTTGTGCCATGCATAGGACGTAAAGCCAAAAACTCCTCTGTCACGCTTAGGTTGGAGTCCACTCCGCGGATGAAAATTGACAACTGGGCAATGTCAGAAATGTCGGTGCTCTCATCCACAGCCAAGGAATATGCAATAAAATCTTTTCCCTTTTTCACAAGCTGCTCTTTTAGATTGATGGACAACTGGTCTACTCTCTCGGCAATGGTGTTTCTGCTCAGACTCACATTTAAAAAGAGTTGCCTTTTTTCTGGGCAAACTTCGTCACAAACTTTAATCATGCAGTTTTTGATGAAATCCCCCTCTGTAAATGGCCGGGCTGATTTAGCGATCTCTTCTGCCAAAATAAAACTGGCCTTGACAGCAGCCTGGCCTTGTGATTTGGCTTTTTTGAACAGAGCCTGTCGAGATTTGAGGCCTCGTTTTAATTCCTCTGCCTTTTGTAGCCTTTGTTCCATGTCCATATTCTTGTTTTTGTCCGCGTGTTTCGTTTCATAATGTCGTCTCAGATTATACTCTTTCAGTACCGCCACACTTTCTCCACACAGAAGACACACAGGTTTTCCAGCTACCTTCGTGAACATATACTCCGACTCCCACCTTGTTTGAAACCCCCGGTTCTCAGTATCCACCTTCCGTTTTGCCATTTTTGATGGGTATCTGAAAGTTAATTTTACTGTGATGCTGACGACTGCTGTGCCAATAAATATTGAAATGAAGCAGCCTACTGCTCGGTGCGTCACCTTTGCATTGTGGGAAATGTAGTATTGGTGCGTGTAAAAGATCTGCGGGCTGCCGGCTTGCTGCGGGCCGGTTCTAATAATAAATCAAGATCATCCCAGGGGCCGTAAAAAACCTTCTTGCGGGCCGGATGTGGCCCGCGGGCCTTGACTCTGACATATGTGACCTAAAAGGAAGCGATTCCCAAACTTTCCATAACAAAGCCATCACCTACAGAGAGATGAACCTGGAGAAGAGTCCCCTAAGCAAGCTGGTCCTGGGGCTCTGTTCACAAACACACCCTACAGAGCCCCAGGACAGCAGCACAATTAGACCCAACCAAATCATGAGAAAACAAAAAGATAATTACTTGACACATTGGAAATAATTAACAAAAAAACAGAGCAAACTAGAATGCTATTTGGCTCTACACAGAGAGTACACAGCGGCAGAATACCTGACCACTGTGGCTGACCCAAAATGAAGGAAATCTTTGACTATGTACAGACTCAGTGAGCATAGCCTTGCTATTGAGAAAGGCCGCCGTAGGCAGACATGGCTCTCAAGAGAAGACAGGCTATGTGCTCAGAGTTGAAGGTAGGTTGTTTAGTTTGTGATGAAGGTTAGTGTGGGTTAGTAGTTGTGTGTGTGTGTGTTAGTATGTATGTGTGTGTGTGTATATGTGTGTGTCAGTAATGACAGTTGGCTTAATTCACTAAATGTTTTTGTCCCAATGAGTCACAACACTCCACTGTGGGGTCACAGCGTGACTGGCCACACGCACACACGTACACACGTTCACATGCACGCACACACACACACACACACACACACACACACACACACACACACACACACACACACACACACACACACTTACAAGTGTTTTACATTAGTGCCAGCTGTCGCCTAGTCAGCCGGTTACAGACTCATTTTCAACCGGTTACATTTTCATATTAACTAAGCTACTTTTCATTTAAAAGATTCAATTCCCTAGTCCGTTCGAGTCTTCTCCCGCTCGGATGAACGATGTCCATCTTCTAGGTGATCTTTTGATAGTATAGGCACCTGTCAGTCACAAAGTGGGCGGTGACAGGGAAACCCAGCAGAGAGGAAGAGGCGAAGGGAGAGGTTATACTCTGTCCAAAATAAGCCCTGTGTGTTTCTATGGGCTATTGTTATTAAGCTTGTCGCTTGCCTTTCCGCCGTTGAGACGACGACTCCCATTGTTTAGGGCGGAGACATGAGCATCTCATCATTATAACATATATATAACATCTTTGGTTGCAGTCGGATTTCTGGAGGGAGAGAGCATGATGCTGGTGAATTTGCACTTCTCGTGTAATGTAAGTGGTAACGATGATTCTAAATCCACCACTTTCCCCGAATTATTGTTTTCTGACACATTCATTTATTTTCTTTTGCAGTTTTTTTTTGGGGGGGGGGGGGGCTGGACGCGGAGTCGTGGAGCGTTGTAGGCTATTTACTGTGTGTTGATTGACTACTGAACAGCAAGTGTTGACTAGTTTATAGAAAGTGTCAAACCGACTGAATAAAGTCAATCTTTACGTTCAGGACAAGTAAACCAAAGGGTTTTCTAGGTTTCCTAGGTTTCCATTCCAGTGTTGCTGTACCACAGACATGATCATTAGGACCCTCACGGAATCCAGGCATTCAAACGGAATTCAACAATATAAATAAATGTATTGACCTTTTTAGGGAATCAACTAAATGTATTAAACATGTATTAAGTTGTCCAACTTTATCATAAGACGTGAACAGAATGCTTGAGTGATTTCATATTTCCTGCAACTTTCCGAAGAGGCAACAAGAGTGCCCCTGTCTGTGTGTGTGCCCTGCGGGGGTTCTGCAACTTTGTTTAGCCGTTAGCGATGACGCTAATGAAAACAGTATTCTGGAAGATGGAAATACTGTCCCAAAAACGTTCTCAATTAAAATGTTAACTACAAAGTAGCAAGCACGTTGGAGATAATATACAACAATTACTTGAAACAATTGAACATTATGAAACATCGAAGTAACCAGGCCTAGTCTTCATAGCAGATTTTGAAAAAGTCGTTTGAGTACAACTAGAATTTATATACAAATGCCTCGATTACTTTACTTTGGTGAATCACTTACACAATGGGTTAAAGTTATGTACAGCAACCCCAGATGTAAAATAGTAAATAATGGTAACTTCTCAAAAAGTATTGAGCTTTTAAGAGGAGTAAAACAAGGCTGTCCGTTGTCTCCATATCTATTTTTTATGGCCATTGAAATACTAGCCATTAAAATTTGATCTAACAAGAACATCAAGGAGTTAGAAATCCAGGTGATAAATACAAAAGTGTCAATGTATGCCGATGACTCTGGTCCGCAGTCTGGGTCCCTGCACAGTCTCATTGAAGATCTTGATCACTTATCTAACCTCCCTGTACTAAAACCGAATCATGACAAGTGTACCATATTACGTATTGGATCATTAAAAATATATAGTGTTTACACTACCTTGTAGTTTACCAATAAAATGGGCGACTGGTGAAGTAGACATACATGGTATTCTCTCAAAAAATATACATTAACTTACCACAATTAATTTAAATTGAAAGTTAGCAAAAATAGATAAGATTTTGCAACCATGGAAAGGTAAATACTTGTCTATTTATGGAAAAATCACATTGATTAACTATTTTGTCCTACCACAGTTTACTTACTTACTAATGGCACAGCCTACTCCAGATGACTCGTTTTTAAATGATGTGAGCAAAACATATTTAATTTAATTTGGAATGCTAAACCAGACAAAATTAAACGTGCCTATTTATATAATTAATATAAGTTTGGGGGGCTAAAATGATTAAATATTAAATCTTTAAACCTCTCACTGAAAGCTTCACTCATACATAAGTTATACTTAAACCCCAAATGGTTCTCCAGTAGATCATAAACTTCTTATGTCTGCAATCCCGTTAACGGGCAGTCAAAGTGTAGGGCGCCATTTTCAAAACATTCCTCAAACATACATGTGTCTCATACCATTTTAAAACTATTCTCGTTGTTAATCCCACCAACGTGTCCGATTTCAAATATGCTTTTCAGCAAAAGCACTACAAACGATTATGTTAGGTCTCCACCAAACCACAATAAGCACAGCCATTTACCAGTGAAATATAGCATTCATAAAAAGCAGAAATAGAGATAAAATTAATCACTAACCTTGAATTATCTTCACCAGATGACACTCAGGACTGCATGTTACACAATACATGTATGTTTTGTTTGATAAAGTTCATATTTATCAAAATATGAGTTTACATTGGCGCGTTACATTCACTAGTTCCAAAAACATCCAGTGATTTTGCATAGCCACATCGTTTCAACAGAAATACTCATCATAAATGTAGATGATAATACAAGTTATACACATGGAATTATAGATATACTTCTCCTTAATGCAACCGCTGTGTCAGATTTCAAAAGAAGTTTACGGAAAAAGCAACCCATGCAATAATCTGAGACGGAGCTCAGAACAGTAGCCAAATTAGCCGCCATGTTGGAGTCAACAGAAACCAGAAAATACATGATAAATGTTTCCTTACCTTTGATGAACTTCATCAGAATGCAGTCCTAGGAATCTCAGGTCCACAATAAATGCTTTATTTGTTTGAAAATGTCCGTTATTTATGTCCAATTAGCTACTTTGGTTAGCGCGTTTGGTAAACAATTCCAAAGTCACAAAGCGCGTCCACTATAACGCGACGAAATGTCCAAAAGTTCCGTAACAGTCAGTAGAAACATGTCAAACGATGTACTGAATCAATCTTTAGAATGTTGTTTACATATATCTTGAATAACGTTCCAACCGGAGAATTAGAATGACTTCAGATGACCGGTGGAACGCAGGTCCTTCCCCTGTGAACGCGCATAGTGAAAGCATGGTCAACTCGTGGCAGTGGTGACTATTTCCTGTCTCATTCTCATTCACACACCCCTTCACATGAGAGTCATCAGACAAAGTTCTATTGACTGTTGATATCTAGTGGAAGGCGTAGGAAGTGAAAACTCATCCATATCTCGCTTTAATTTCAATGAGAGCTTGGTTGAAAACCTGCCACCCCCAGAAAAAATACAAACAGGAAGTGGAATTTCTCAGGTTTTTGCCTGCAATATGAGTTCTGTTATACTCACAGACATAATTCAAACAGTTTTAGAAACTTTATAGTGTTTTCTATCCAATACTAATAATAATATGCATATATTAGCAACTGAGACTGAGGAGCAGGCCGTTTACAATGGGCACCTTTTCATCCAAGCTACTCAATACTGCCCCTGCAGCCATAACAAGTTAAGAAAGACTCATCCTTTATTTAAAAATGGCCTTTTTGCCTTTATACAGATTACAACTTCTCATTTCCGACTAATTGAAAATGAAATTTTGTTTAAGGTATCGCCCTTTCTTAAACAAGCCATACAAAGCTGGTTACAATTTCAGTTTTATCCTCCAGAAAAGATAGAACAAACATTACAACAAATGTTATGGTTAAAATCAAATATATTAATTAATTATAATGAATATAATACTGATTAATAAAAAATAATTCTTCATGGAATAAAAAAAATTGTATTATATGTATTTTGTGTAGAAACGGAGGAGTTATGTCACATATGCAGTTATCGGAAATATATGGGAATGTCGGCTCAATCCAAACTTACCAACCAACTGTTTGCAGTACCACAGAAATGGAGGAGGTGGAAGTGGAAAAGGGAGAAAGTAGGGAACTTGTTTGCCTGCCATATATTAAAGATACAAATTGGCTGAAAGGAACTGGCATAAATAGAGTTTTTCAATTTAAATTATTATGTACAATTCTTGCCACCAACAGAATGCTATATATATGGGGCACACAACAATCTCAGCTCCGTAGATTTTGTTGTGAAGAGACCGAATCAATAGTATTGCCCAATGTAGCTTGTCTCTGGTCACAGGTTCAGGAATGGTAAAAAAAATCACAACATGCCTTTAAAATGAACCTTACAAATAGCAGTGTTGGGCGATCTGGAAAGCCATAGTCAGTCAATAAATAATATAATAATACTCGGAATAATACTCGTAGGAAGATTTTTCATCTTTAGCTCACAAAAAAAGCTGTAAAAAAACAAATTAAGATATTTGTCCTCCGAAGAGAGTGTTAATAATAATAAATAAATAAATAAAGTATATATATATATATATATATATGTATATATAAATATAATACAAAGTAGCCTATACTTACCTGGCAGAATAATATCATGGTTATTTTGATCAATCCAGTGGGTGTTTGTTTTGCTAACTCTACCATCACATGTGCACTACGAAAACACAGCTAAACAACAGCTGCTTGCTAGGCACAAATTAAAGGGTAACTACACCCGAACATTTACATTTCTCCGATTTTTCCCAGACCTCAAAAGTGGTCCCCTGATGTGGTTTCATCATTGTTGTGGACTTAGAACATCCAATTTCTTTATTTTTCTATGAAAAAAAGTGTGATTTTTGTTTTTCAAAAAACCTGAAATTAATGTGAAAAACAGAAACCTGGAAAAACAAAACCTTTAATTTACTTTTCAAAATAATGTGTGCCTTTTACTTAATTTTTTCAGTTTTAATTAAATACATCATTTGAAGAACAAACATCGTAGCAAACTTACTGCAAATTGAGAAATAATGTGACTTAACTCTATAAACGAAGAAGAAACTGTATTTTGATGCCAAGAGCAATGATACAAAGAATGAATGAAAACACGTTGGAGTACTTTAACTGAAATGATGGGCAGAAAGACTAATTCAACTCCATCTTTCATCCAATCAGATGGCTTATTCGTCACAAAACTATTTCATGTTGCCAATTATCATTGGCAAAGTGGGCAATTTTAGGCAGGAAATGCCAACAACAAACAATGAGACATCATGCATCAAAAAAACAAATAATGAAATAAAAGCTTTGTAAGTTAGAATTCTGTAAAGTTACTGTGGGAGAGGTGGCAACATGTATGTTATCGATCAATAATGACAAACCTCCTGGCATTGACAACTTAGATGGAAAGCTACTGAGGATGGGATGTGACTCTAAAGCCACTCCTATCTGTCTTATCTTTAGTCTGAGCCTAGAGGAAAGTGTTTGTCCTCAGGCCTGGAGGGAAGCCAAAGTCATTTCCGCTACCCAAGAGTGGTAAACTGGCGTTTACTGGTTCTAACAGCAGACCTATCAGCTTGCTGCCAGCTCTTAGTAAACTGTTGGAAAAAATGGTGTTTGACCAAATACAATGCTATTTCTCTGTAAACAAATGAACAACAGACGTTCAGCATGCTTATAGAGAAGGGCACTCAACATGTACTGTACTGACACAAATGACTGATGATTGGTCGAAATAAATTCATTATAAGACAATTGCGGAAGCTATACTGTTACATTTCAGTGCAGCCTTTGATATTATTGACAATAACCTATTGTTGAGAAAATGTATGTGTTATGGCTTTTAAACCTCAGCCATATTGTGGATTCAGAGCTCTCTATCTAATAGCACTCAGAGGGTTTTCTTTAATGGAAGCTTCTCTAATGTCAAACATGTATAGTGTGGTGTACCGCAGGGCAGCTCTCTAGGCCATGTATGCTGTTCAACGATGTACTCATCAGCAACCACAGCTAATGAAGTCACTGAAACACTTAACAGAGAGTTGCAGTCTGTTTTGGAATGGGTGGCCAGTAATAAACTGGTCCTGAACATCTCGAAAACTAAGAGCAGTCTATTTGGTACAAATCATTCCCGAAATTCTAGACCTCAGCTTAATCTAGTAATGAATGAATGGTGTGGCTGTTGAACAAGTTGAGGAGACTAAAATTACTTGGCGTTACCTTAGATTGTAAACTGTCATGGTTAAAACATATATCTTCAATGGTTGTAAAGATGGGGAGAGGTCTGTCCATAATAAAGAGATGTTCTGATTTTTTGTCACCACACTCCACAAAGCAAGCTGCTTTTCACAACAGCTAATGGGGATCCTAGACAATATCTCAAACAACTGACAGCACATTGAGTTCATAGATTTTCAGTAATTCAAATTGTAAAGCCATGTCTTTCTACACAACACTACAACACATTTTTTCCAATCTGGGGGGGTGAACTATAATGTATCAAACCGTTTGTCTGTGCATTTCAGATGGAATCAAAGCATTAGAATGTACTAGAATAATCCTTCGACAAAAATGTAGAACCCAGGGGGGGGGGGGGGGGGGGGGGGGTGTCTGGCTGGCTACTTTTTATATTTGGCTGGCTATTTAATGTACTTGTGGAAAATACTGCACAAAAACACAGTTTTATTTGAACAAATCTGTACTCGGGTTATCATAGTGTTTATGTGTGTGTCTTTATCCTTATCTCGGGTCCTTAGGGTCCTAGCTAGAAGGGCCACTCTCAGAGGACTCGCTGCCATGACAACGGTGAGATAAACACCAGGAGGTCACCAAGGGCAGTAGCTATTGGAGAAATAAGGTACAGTTCAAGGTTAAGGAAATAAGTACATTATGAGTGTGTTTCTTCTCTGTGGGTTTGACACCAAATTGCCACACTGTCAATCACTCAGTTTGTGTACTATCATTTTTTTTCTGTGTGTGGGTATATCAGCTTTAATACTGCAGATAGATTGTGGCTTCCATCAATGCAATTGTCTGCATTATTTCCAATACCCCATATTTTTGGGGGTAAATATATAAAGTGTAAAAATAAAATATATTTCAATATATTTTATTATTTTCCCCTAACCCTACCACCCCTCCCCTAACCCTACCACCCCTCCCCTAACCCTACCACCCCTCCCCTAACCCTACCACCCCTCCCCTAACGCTACCACCCCTCCCCTAACCCTACCACCCCTCCCCTAACCCTACCACCCCTCCCATAACCCTACCACCCCTCCCCTAACCCTACCACCCCTCCACTAACCCTACCACCCCTCCCCTAACCCTACCACCCCTCCCATAACCCTACCACCCCTCCCATAACCCTACCACCCCTCCCCTAACCCTACCACCCCTCCCCTAACCCTACCACCCCTCCCATAACCCTACCACCCCTCCCCTAACCCTACCACCCCTCCCCTAACCCTACCACCCCTCCCCTAACCCTACCACCCCTCCCATAACCCTACCACCCCTCCCCTAACCCTACCACCCCTCCCCTAACCCTACCACCCCTCCCCTAACCCTACCACCCCTCCCCTAACCCTACCACCCCTCCCATAACCCTACCACCCCTCCCATAACCCTACCACCCCTCCCCTAACCCTACCACCCCTCCCCTAACCCTACCACCCCTCCCATAACCCTACCACCCCTCCCCTAACCCTACCACCCCTCCCATAACCCTACCACCCCTCCCCTAATTGGAGTAAACGAATGGACAACAACACTTAGGCTTCTACTTCCAGCTTATACATATTCTATACATTTTACGGACACAGTCTGTTTTACAGAAGTTATCTTTTGTTTGTTTTTAGTCCCATCCTTCAGCTCCACTCAACCCCTCCTCCTTCTACCATCACCACTAGTATAATTTCTACCTCTAATATCTCTACTACTACCATTACCTCTAATATCTCTACTACTACTACCATTACCTCTAATATCTCTACTACTATCATTGCCTCTAATATCTCTACTACTACTACCATTACCTCTAATATCTCTACTACTACCATTACCTCTAATATATCTACTACTACTACCATTAGCATTAATATCTCTACTACTACCATTACCTCTAATATATCTACTACTACTACTACCATTACCTCTAATATCTCTACTACTACTACTACTACCATTACCTCTAATATCTCTACTACTACCATTACCTCTAATATCTCTACTACTACTACCATTACCTCTAATATCTCTACTACTACCATTACCTCTAATATCTCTAAAACTACCACCATTACCTCTAATATATCTACTACTACTACCATTACCTCTAATATCTCTACTACTACCATTACCTCTAATATCTCTACTACTACCATTACCTCTAATATCTCTACTACTACCATTACCTCTAATATATCTACTACTACTACCATTACCTCTAATATCTCTACTACTATCATTACCTCTAATATCTCTACTACTACCATTACCTCTAATATATCTACTACTACTACCATTACCATTAATATCTCTACTACTACCATTACCTCTAATATATCTACTACTACTACTACCATTACCTCTAATATCTCTACTACTACTACTACTACCATTACCTCTAATATCTCTACTACTACCATTACCTCTAATATCTCTACTACTACTACCATTACCTCTAATATCTCTACTACTACCATTACCTCTAATATCTCTACTACTACCACCATTACCTCTAATATATCTACTACTACTACCATTACCTCTAATATCTCTACTACTACTACCATTACCTCTAATATCTCTACTACTACCATTACCTCTAATATCTCTACTACTACTACCATTACCTCTAATATCTCTACTACTACCATTACCTCTAATATCGCTACTACTACTACCATCACCTCTAGTAGCATTTCTACCTCTAATATCTTTACCTACCACCTACTAAAACTACAGCTAACTTAGAACTAATTGTCATCGTCACCATTACATCAGTACTACAACTACCATAATCATTACTACTACTACTACCACTGCTATCCCTACCATCATTAAACTAATACCGTTACCATCACCCCTACTACCCGTACCACTACTATTTAGAATAATAATCACAACAATAATAATAATAATAATAATAACAATAATAATAATAATAACTAAGTTACTGTTTACTATGCATCTGTTATTATTCATTGTCCCTCAGGATATGGCAGGCAAATACGTATTTGACTGCAAGAGGAGCTGTTGCTCCTTCGCCCATTATGAGTATTTTATGCTTTTCCTCTGGGTTTAGTAAGTTAACATTTGGAATAAATGTCGTAATCACTGTGAATAATGTATCTCTCGGTGAGGAATATTTATCACAGTAAGGGAGAAAGTACATCTCTGTCTCTACCTCCCCTGTTGTGCAGTGACCACATCCTCTTTGGGTAGCCTTGTCTTTTTATATCTGCTGGTTTCTATTGTGAATTATACAACGGGTAGGTCTAATGCTGATTGGTTAAAACCGCATTCCAGCTGCTGTCTTTTCCACAAGTTACCACTGGCTAAATCTATAATGTTAAAATGCCTATTTACTCTGTTCCATCTGACTGCGCAATCCATTGTTTCATCAGCCCAGCCAGGCAATTTGTGAACTTGATCTCCACTATAAAAACCATCTAGACATTATCTAATTTATTTTAGAATAACATTTAGATTTCTACAGCGGAGATTTGTATAAACCTTGCTGTCTGTCTCTCCGACATTTACAACATTGTTTCAATATTCAAATTCGATCTCCAGCTGTTCCCATAGTAATGAACGTGTCGGGAGTAGCGAGGAGACAGACAGGCACGCAGCGTTTCTCAGCCAATCGCAATCGTGAATCAGCTGGCATCATTTTTATGAATATATACAAAGAAATGTACATTTTAAAAAAGGTCAAACGAAACGAAATACAGCTAGTTTGTATTCTTTCCAGCTTCAGTTTGAAGTTATTGTGGTAGCTGGTTGTTGACTAGCTACTCTGAACAACAGTGTCCTAACGAGAGAGCACATGTTCTATGCCAGGCAACATCGCGCCTCATTAGCTCATTGTTATGGATGTGTCCAAATAAATGTAACTAGAAAACAGCTTATGCAAATGCAGCTACTGTTGTTATTCGGGCTGCATTGTTTGACATAACTGTAAGTTAGCCGTAGTTGGCTAGCTAGCAAGCAAGGAATAAGGACGTTGCCAGCCAGTATGATAATGGAAATTTTTGAACGAACGACTGGTATACACAACAAAAAGACTGAACGACTGGGTCGTGTCTCTGGCAACCGAACCGATAGAATGAACATTCAGCCGGCTTGGGTAGCCATCCTAGATTTGTGTCGGGACTATATTTTGTGGAAGGATGAAATAGTATGAATAAAGTCATCAAAATAACGTTTTTTAATGAAAATATGTAAATCATTATTTGACTATGTTGGTAACCCGTTGTATAAATGTGTAAATTCCCTTGAAGCTGGTGTTTGGAGGATATATTGGCACGGTTTGCCGTCCCTCGACTTCGCCTCGGGCCTAACAACACCCGTGCCAATTTATCCTCCAAAACACCTGTCTTCTCGGGCATTATCACTCAGCCTGTACTTGGTAAGGGTCTGTTTCTGCTTCGTATCTCTGACAGAGTAAAGATAATCGGCTAATTCATATTCTCTGTTTAAGGCCAGATAGCAAATTTAGTCGGCTTTGAGTTTTGTAAAATGTTTGAGTCCTTTGATTGGTTCATGATTTTGTTTATTTGGATTCTTTCTTTTGAAGCAGTGCTGGTGTCAGCTTGGTTGGTTAGGTCCGACAACAGGTGACTGAGATGGCTCAGCTCTTGGGTTTGAAGTACTTTAAATTGGAGACTTCAATTTGGAACCACGGAGAGTTACCGAAAGTCGCAGACTGTTCTAATAACCTAGCCAATTCATTGATATATATATGTTGAAGAGGGTGGGGCTCAAGCTGCATCCCTGTCTCACCCCACGGACCTGTGGAAAGAAATGTGTGTTTTTTGCTAATTTTAACCATACACTTGTTGTTTGTGTACATTAATTCTATAATGTTGTTTGTGTTACCCCCAACACAACATTCTATAAATTTGTATTGCAGGCCCTCATGCCAAATCCAGTCAAAAGCTTTTTTTAAATCAACAAATCATGAGAAGACTGCTTTTGTTTTGTTTGTTTTTCAATAAGGATGTGCAGTGTGTATACGTGGTCTGTCGTACGGTATTTTGTTAGAAAGCCAATTTGACATTTGCTTAGGACATTGTTTTCACTGAGGAAATGTTGGAGTCTGCTGTTGATGATACTGCAGAGGATTATTCCAAGATTGCTGTTGACACAGATTCCACGGTAGTTATTGGGGTCGAATTTGTGGATTTGGGTGATTAGACCTTGTTTACAAATATTGGGGAAGATGCCAGAGCCAAGGATAATATTGAAGAGTTTAAGAATAACCTATTTGAATTTGTGGTCTGTATATTTGATCATTTCGTTTGGAATACCATCAACACCACAGGCCATTTTGGGTTGGAGGGTTTGTGTTTGGTCCTGTACCTCCAGAGGGTTCTGGTAGTCTTTAATAACTGACTTTAAGTTCAATAAATGATCATGTATATGTTTTTGTTCTTGGTTCTTTGTTATATGTTCTAAATTGGTTGGAGAAATGGGGTTTATCCATACGTCTCTATTTTGGATAGATAGCTCTTTCTGTTGTTGTTTGTTTGGTGTGTTCCAATTTTCCCAGAAGTGATTTGATTCCAGCGATTCTTCAATCACATTGAGCTGTTTTCTGTCGTGCTGTTCCTTAATTTTTCTCAAATCATATCGAATGAAATTGGTCACATACATGTGTTTTAACAGATGTTATTGCGGGTGTAGTGAAATGCTTGTGCTTCTAGCTCCGACAGTGCAGTAATATCTAACAAGTAATATCTAACAGTTTCACAACATTTACCCAAAATACACGTAAATCTAAGTAAGGAATGGATTAAGACTATATATACATATATGACAGAGCAGCATTGGACTAAGATACAGTGGAATAGAATATAGTACAGTATATACATATGCAAGATACATAGGCATTATTAGAGTGGCTAGAATTTAATTTCCTTAAAGTGGCCAGTGATTCCTAGTCTATGTCTATAGGCAGCAGCCTCCGATGTGCTGCAGATGGCTGTTTAACAGGCAGTGGTGTAGAATACAATACAGTATATACATATGAAATGGGTGATGCAATATGTAAACTAGAGGTCGACCGATTATGATTTTTTTAACTCCGATACCGATTATTGGAGGACCAAAAAAAGCCGATACCGATTACTCGGCCGATTTTTAATTTGTAATTTTTTTTAAATAATGACAATTACAACAATACTGAATGAACACTTATTTTAACTGAATATAATACATCAATAAAATCAATTTAGCCTCTAATAAAATGAAACATGTTCAATTTGGTTTAAATAATGCAAAAACAAAGTGTTGGAGAAGAAAGTAAAAGTGCAATATGTGCCATGTAAGAAAGCTAACGTTTAAGTTCCTTGCTCAGAACATGAGAACATATGAAAGCTGGTGGTTCCTTTTAACAGGAGTCTTCAATATTCCCAGGTAAGAAGGTAAGAAGTTTTAGGTTGTCGTTATTATAGGAATTATAGGACAATTTCTCTCTATACGATTTGAATTTAAATACCTTTGACTATTGGATGTTCTTATAGGCACTTTAGTATTGCCAGTGTAACAGTATAGCTTCCGTCCCTCTCCTCTCCCCTACCTGGGCTCGAACCAGGAACACATCGACAACAGCCACCCTCGAAGCAGCGTTACCCATCGCTCCATAAAAGCCGCAGACCTTGCAGAGCAAGGGGAACAACCACTCCAAGTCTCAGAGCGAGTGACGTTTGATACGCTATTAGCGCGCACCACGCTAACTAGCTAGCCATTTCACATCGGTTACACCAGCCTAATCTCGGGAGTTGATAGGCTTGAAGTCATAAACAGCTCAATGCTTGAAGCACAGCGAAGCACAGCGACGAGCTGTTTTGCTGGCAAAACGCACAAAAGTGCTGTTTGAATGAATGTTTACGAGCCTGCTGGTGCCTACCATCACTCAGTCAGACTGCTCTATCAAATCATAGACTTAGTTATAACATAAAAACACACTGAAATACGAGCCTTAGGTCATTAATATGGTCGAATCCGGAAACTATCACTCTAACCACTAGGCTACCTGTCTCTAACCACTAGGCTACCTGTCTCTAACCACTAGGCTACCTGTCTCTAACCACTAGGCTATCTGTCTCTAACCACTAGGCTACCTGTCTCTAACCACTAGGCTACCTGCCTCTAACCACTAGGCTACCTGCCTCTAACCACTAAGCTACCTGCCTCTAACCACTAGGCTACCTGTCTCTAACCACTAGGCTACCTGTCTCTGACCACTAGGCTACCTGTCTCTAACCACTAGGCTACCTGTCTCTAACCACTAGGCTACCTGTCTCTAACCACTAGGCTACCTGCCTCTAACCACTAGGCTACCTGTCTCTAACCATTAGGCTACCTGCCTCTAACCACTAGGCTACCTGCCTCTAACCACTAGGCTACCTGTCTCTAACCACTAGGCTACCTGTCTCTAACCACTAGGCTACCTGTCTCTGACCACTAGGCTACCTGTCTCTAACCACTAGGCTACCTGTCTCTAACCACTAGGCTACCTGTCTCTAACCACTAGGCTACCTGTCTCTAACCACTAGGCTACCTGCCTCTAACCACTAGGCTACCTGCCTCTAACCACTAGGCCATCTGCCTCTAACCACTAGGCTACCTGCCTCTAACCACTAGGCTACCTGTCTCTAACCATTAGGCTACCTGCCTCTAACCACTAGGCTACATG
>NC_092175.1:39353899-39381399 GCF_045791955.1 Oncorhynchus clarkii lewisi | reverse complement strand
CGTAAGAGAGGACAGGAAGAGAGGACAGGTAGGGGGACAGGTGAGAGGACTTTGGAGGGAACAGGTGAGAGGACAAGTGAGATGACAGGAAGAAATTAAGAGACAAAGAAGGAAAGGAACTCTTCAAACTGTCACAATCAGTTTTCTTCGCAAAGAGAGAAGACAAATTCTCCTCAAATTCAGCCAAAACTCTACTACTTTCTAAGCTGTTTCTGGGAAACCTAAGGAAGAAAAGAGAGAAGACACTGGAAAGAAGACACACAGGATAGAAGAGACACAGGAGAGGAGAGAAAGAGAGCCCTGAACTCACAGGAGAGTTAAGTGTCTCTAACAACAAGAAAACAAGCAGCTCACTGTCTAACTCGCCTACCCGGAGAGAAGGAATACTCTGCACGTCTCTGTCTGAGGAACACGTAAGAGAGGGAAGAAACAGAGGAATACAACAAGATAAATGAAGGAGTGAAGAGCGGGATTCAAACTAATCAAACCTGCTGACGACAAGAAAAAGAAGAGTGGAAGAAGAGAGAGATAACATCGCATCAAACCACTTGGAAAACATGGAAAGGAGGGAATGTACATTTATGCGTACAAGGAACTCATAGAAGGAAGAGAAAGATAAAGCAATTCCAGTTTTGAGAATGCTGTTGTACTGGAGTCAACTGTAGTGCAGGATCTGTATGTGTCTGTCCAGCCTCCACACTGCCTAGAACGTCTGTCCAGCCTCCACACTGCCTAGAACGTCTGTCCAGCCTCCACACTGCCTAGAACGTCTGTCCAGCCTCCACACTGCCTAGAACGTCTGTCCAGCCTCCACACTGCCTAGAACGTCTGATTGGGGATTTGGTATTTAGACTGCAGAGCTGAAACCGCCGCTCTGTCTGTTAACCAGGTCACTGCTGTTCTGTATATGAGAATATGTCCTCAGTGTCTAAAACTGTCTAACAGAGTTGAATGATTAAATGAATGAAAATACGACAATACAATGTCTCAGGAGGATGGTAGGAGTGTCGGGAGCGCGGGGAGCGCAGGGGCGGACAGCGAGTCGGACCACAATGAACACCAGACCACTATCCAGAACCAGACCTACGGTCAGGACCAAGACCAGGATCCAGACCAGGTATTAGAGGATGTGATTGTAGTACTGGACCGGATGGCCAGTCTCTCTGTGGACATGTTTGAGCCCAGTGACTTCAAGGGAAGGTTCACTAAGATCAAGTCCAGATCCAGGAAGAAAACCCAGATCATCAGAGGTATGTTCCGTTCATAGCTTCTGGAAATTAATGCCCGTACTGATATCGTCCAAAACCAGTCTTGATAGAAAACCAGAGTAGGTTCTGATCCAACAAAGATTCAGTCATGCTTGAACTAAGGTTCTGGAAGGCACTGTATCCTGTTGGAAAGGTCGCGGTTCAGATAGGCAAATATTACAATTTTTTCAGGTTAGGCAGGCTTTTGCAGGGATCTATGGATGTTGTATCACACTATCTGGTGTTGATCTACTGGATCTACTCCAGAATATCATTGTTCTATAACAGGTTTTGTTCTACACTCTTAGAAAAAAAAGATACTATCTAGAACCTAAAAGTGTTCTTTGGCTGTCCCCATAGGAGAACCCTTTGAAGAACCTATTTTGGTTCCAGGTGGAACCCTTTCGGGTTCCATGTAGAACCCTTTGTAAGGGTTTTACCTGGAACCTTAAATGATTCTTTCTGAAACCAAAAAGGGTTCTCCTATGGGGACAACCTTTTGGAACCCATTTTTCGAAGAGTGTACGAGGTCTCCTCCAGAATAATTGTTTGTTGTTCTAGAATGAACCTGTAGATTGTGTCTGGACAACGTCTCAGGCTGTGTCTGTCTCTTATATTCTCTCTCCTTCTGACTTATGGGTAACGAGCTATTCCTTCCTTTGTTGTGGTTTTGTAAACCCTTTGATATGTGAGATAGGCTTCCAGACAAGTGGACAGCACTTAAATAAGCCTACTAACACCTAGTACCTATAGACTAGACGCTATACCTAACACCTAGTACCTATAGACTAGACACTATACCTAACACCTAGTACCTATAGACTAGACACTATACCTAACACCTAGTACCTATAGACTAGACACTATACCTAACACCTAGTACCTATAGACTAGACACTATACCTAATACCTAGTACCTATAGACTAGACACTATACCTAACACCTAGTACCTATAGACTAGACACTATACCTAGTACCTATAGACTAGACACTATACCTAACACCTAGTACCTATAGACTAGACACTATACCTAGTACCTATAGACTAGACACTATACCTAGTACCTATAGACTAGACACTATACCTAACACCTAGTACCTATAGACTAGACACTATACCTAGTACCTATAGACTAGACACTATACCTAACACCTAGTACCTATAGACTAGACGCTATACCTAACACCTAGTACCTATAGACTAGACACTATACCTAACACCTAGTACCTATAGACTAGACGCTATACCTAACACCTAGTACCTATAGACTAGACACTATACCTAATACCTAGTACCTATAGACTAGACACTATACCTAGTACCTATAGACTAGACGCTATACCTAACACCTAGTACCTATAGACTAGACACTATACCTAACACCTAGTACCTATAGACTAGACACTATACCTAACACCTAGTACCTATAGACTAGACACTATACCTAACACCTAGTACCTATAGACTAGACACTATACCTAACACCTAGTACCTATAGACTAGACACTATACCTAATACCTAGTACCTATAGACTAGACACTATACCTAACACCTAGTACCTATAGACTAGACACTATACCTAGTACCTATAGACTAGACACTATACCTAACACCTAGTACCTATAGACTAGACACTATACCTAGTACCTATAGACTAGACACTATACCTAGTACCTATAGACTAGACACTATACCTAACACCTAGTACCTATAGACTAGACACTATACCTAGTACCTATAGACTAGACACTATACCTAACACCTAGTACCTATAGACTAGACGCTATACCTAACACCTAGTACCTATAGACTAGACACTATACCTAACACCTAGTACCTATAGACTAGACGCTATACCTAACACCTAGTACCTATAGACTAGACACTATACCTAATACCTAGTACCTATAGACTAGACACTATACCTAGTACCTATAGACTAGACACTATACCTAACACCTAGTACCTATAGACTAGACACTATACCTAATACCTAGTACCTATAGACTAGACACTATACCTAGTACCTATAGACTAGACACTATACCTAACACCTAGTACCTATAGACTAGACACTATACCTAATACCTAGTACCTATAGACTAGACACTATACCTAGTACCTATAGACTAGACACTATACCTAACACCTAGTACCTATAGACTAGACGCTATACCTAACACCTAGTACCTATAGACTAGACGCTATACCTAACACCTAGTACCTATAGACTAGACGCTATACCTAACACCTAGTACCTATAGACTAGACGCTATACCTAACACCTAGTACCTATAGACTAGACGCTATACCTAACACCTAGTACCTATAGACTAGACGCTATACCTAGTACCTAGTACCTATAGACTAGACGCTATACCTAGTACCTATAGACTAGATGCTATACCTAGTACCTAGTACCTATAGACTAGACGCTATACCTAGTACCTAGTACCTATAGACTAGACACTATACCTAGTACCTATAGACTAGACACTATACCTAGTACCTATAGACTAGATGCTATACCTAGTACCTAGTACCTATAGACTAGACGCTATACCTAGTACCTAGTACCTATAGACTAGACGCTATACCTAGTACCTAGTACCTATAGACTAGACGCTATACCTAGTACCTATAGACTAGATGCTATACCTAGTACCTAGTACCTATAGACTAGACGCTGTATCTCACCTAGATGAAGTAAGGATCAGTTTTCCTGATTGATAGAATCTGATCTGGATCTGTTCTGGATCTGAGTAGCCTATAGGTCTGTCTTGAACAATATATGTCATGTCATTGAGACTAACCTGGATGAATGAAGGTGTTAAACGAACATGCAAAGTGAATGCAGCTTATTCAGAAAGGCTATTTACCCAAGACACCAGAGCTAAACAAGATGACAGTAACTGACCCGGGTATTTGTTATCTTAGGTCATCTTACAGTGTGTCTTTAACTGTGTGTTGTCTCAAAAATACTACAGAGTATTTCCCCAACACCTGGTGGTGTGTAACCTGTTTGTCAAACCCGTTTATGATCCAGCAGTTGTAGACATGTGACATCGTCCTCTGAGGATGAGTAAGATGAGGTAATGACTTCTGTGACGTAGGTTGTATATAGTGGCAATGTTGAGGAAATGACTAACTGTTTGAGTTTTGGTCAAGTAGAGGGGAAGACAGTCTTTATTAGCGCAATTCAGCTTATTTACGTAGTAAGTGAAATGCCTGTTCAAAATAAACAAGGCAGAGATGAAGCTACATGTAGAAAGGGGTAGGATGAGAGAGCAAGCAGGAAGGAGAGAGAGGAGAACCTAAAGGGGTAGGATGAGCGATGAAGCAGGAAGGAGAGAGAGGAGAACCTAAAGGGGTAGGATGAGAGATGAAGCAGGAAGGAGAGAGAGGAGAACCTAAAGGGGTAGGATGAGAGATGAAGCAGGAAGGAGAGAGGAGAACCTAAAGGGGTAGGATGAGAGTTGAAGCAGGAAGGAGAGAGAGGAGAACCTAAAGGGGTAGGATGAGCGATGAAGCAGGAAGGAGAGAAAGGAGAACCTAAAGGGGTAGGATGAGAGATGAAGCAGGAAGGAGAGAGGAGAACCTAAAGGGGTAGGATGAGAGTTGAAGCAGGAAGGAGAGAGAGGAGAACCTAAAGGGGTAGGATAAGAGAGCAAGCAGGAAGGAGAGAGGAGAACCTAAAGGGGTAGGATGAGCGATGAAGCAGGAAGGAGAGAGAGGAGAACCTAAAGGGGTAGGATAAGAGAGCAAGCAGGAAGGAGAGAGAGGAGAACCTAAAGGGGTAGGATGAGAGATGAAGCAGGAAGGAGAGAGGAGAACCTAAAGGGGTAGGATGAGAGTTGAAGCAGGAAGGAGAGAGAGGAGAACCTAAAGGGGTAGGATAAGAGAGCAAGCAGGAAGGAGAGAGGAGAACCTAAAGGGGTAGGATGAGAGATAAAGCAGGAAGGAGAGAGAGGAGAACCTAAAGGGGTAGGATGAGCGATGAAGCAGGAAGGAGAGAGAGGAGAACCTAAAGGGGTAGGATGAGAGATGAAGCAGGAAGGAGAGAGGAGAACCTAAAGGGGTAGGATGAGAGATGAAGCAGGAAGGAGAGAGAGGAGGACCTAAAGGGGTAGGATAAGAGATGAAGCAGGAAGGAGAGAGAGGAGAACCTAAAGGGGTAGGATGAGAGATGAAGCAGGAAGGAGAGAGAGGAGAACCTAAAGGGGTAGGATGAGAGATGAAGCAGGAAGGAGAGAGGAGAACCTAAAGGGGTAGGATGGGAGATGAATCAGGAAGGAGAGAGAGGAGAACCTAAAGGGGTAGGATAAGAGATGAAGCAGGAAGGAGAGAGGAGAACCTAAAGGGGTAGGATGAGAGATGAAGCAGGAAGGAGAGAGGAGAACCTAAAACTGTAGGATGAGAGATGAAGCAGGAAGGAGAGAGAGGAGAACCTAAAGGGGTAGGATAAGAGATGAAGCAGGAAGGAGAGAGAGGAGAACCTAAAGGGGTAGGATGAGAGATGAAGCAGGAAGGAGAGAGAGGAGAACCTAAAGGGGTAGGATGAGAGATGAAGCAGGAAGGAGAGAGGAGAACCTAAAGGGGTAGGATGAGAGATGAAGCAGGAAGGAGAGAGAGGAGAACCTAAGGGGGTAGGACGGGAGATGAAGCAGGAAGGAGAGAGAGGAGAACCTAAAGGGGTAGGATGGGAGATGAAGCAGGAAGGAGAGAGGAGAGAACCTAAAGGGGTAGGATGAGAGATGAAGCAGGAAGGAGAGAGAGGAGAACCTAAAGGGGTAGGATGAGAGATGAAGCAGGAAGGAGAGAGAGGAGAACCTAAAGGGGTAGGATGAGAGATGAAGCAGGAAGGAGAGAGAGGAGAACCTAAAGGGGTAGGATAAGAGAGCAAGCAGGAAGGAGAGAGGAGAAAGCTGTAAGCTGAATTCTAAACTAAAGTGAGGATGAGTAATTATCCTGCATAAACATGCCTTCATTCTAAAAAGCCCCTGATCTGAGTGTATGTGTGTTTGTCTCCAGTGAAATGACAGAGCATTAAGGTTTGGAGACTGACTGTTGGAATAAAAACACCACAAAGGCCTGTGTGAACTTTCACCCACGCTCTCATAAAATGAATCTAATTCATTCTGGTGGAGGTGTGTGTGTCTGTCTGTCTGTGAATTAACGAATTACATTTTATTTTCGTGTCAAATTGCCAGTCTGGCAACCCCTCACTTAGGGGTTTAATTGACACATAATTCAGTAATAATTATTCCGGTGTTCTGTGCAGTGAGAACCACATAAAGAATGGAACAGAAATCAGTACATTATAGTTCATAATGCTATTAAAGCAATAATACTAACCATAGAGAAGTCAAACAAATACAACATTTAATAAAAACAATAAAATATATATAATAAAAAAATAACAATAATGGATAGATAACAACCAGGGTATGTATATCTGGTGGTCTATCTCCTCATGACTACATAATACCAGGGTATATCTGGTGGTATGTCTCCTCATGACTACATAATACCAGGGTATATCTGGTGGTCTGTCTCCTCATGACTACATAATACCAGGGTATATCTGGTGGTCTGTCTCCTCATGACTACATAATACCAGGGTATATCTGGTGGTCTGGCTCCTCATGACTACATAATACCAGGGTATATCTGGTGGTCTGTCTCCATAATACCAGGGTATATCTGGTGGTCTGGCTCCTCATGACTACATAATACCAGGGTATATCTGGTGGTCTGTCTCCATAATACCAGGGTATATCTGGTGGTCTGTCTCCTCATGTCTCCATAATACCAGGGTATATCTGGTGGTCTGTCTCCTCATGACTACATAATACCAGGGTATATCTGGTGGTCTGTCTCCTCATGACTACATAATACCAGGGTATATCTGGTGGTATGTCTCCTCATGACTACATAATACCAGGGTATATCTGGTGGTCTGTCTCCTCATGACTACATAATACCAGGGTATATCTGGTGGTCTGGCTCCTCATGACTACATAATACCAGGGTATATCTGGTGGTCTGTCTCCTCATGACTACATAATACCAGGGTATATCTTGTGGTCTGTCTCCATAATACCAGGGTATATCTGGTGGTCTGTCTCATCATGACTACATAATACCAGGGTATATCTGGTGGTCTGTCTCCTCATGACTACATAATACCAGGGTATATCTGGTGGTCTGTCTCCTCATGACTACATAATACCAGGATATATCTGGTGGTCTGTCTCCTCATGACTACATAATACCAGGGTATATCTGGTGGTCTGTCTCCTCATGACTACATAATACCAGGGTATATCTTGTGGTCTGTCTCCATAATATCAGGGTATATCTGGTGGTCTGTCTCCTCATGACTACATAATACCAGGATATATCTGGTGGTCTGTCTCCTCATGACTACATAATACCAGGGTATATCTGGTGGTCTGGCTCCTCATGACTACATAATACCAGGGTATATCTGGTGGTCTGTCTCCTCATGACTACATAATACCAGGGTATATCTGGTGGTCTGTCTCCTCATGACTACATAATACCAGGATATATCTGGTGGTCTGTCTCCTCATGACTACATAATACCAGGGTATATCTGGTGGTCTGGCTCCTCATGACTACATAATACCAGGGTATATCTGGTGGTCTGTCTCCTCATGACTACATAATACCAGGGTATATCTGGTGGTCTGTCTCCTCATGACTACATAATACCAGGATATATCTGGTGGTCTGTCTCCTCATGACTACATAATACCAGGGTATATCTGGTGGTCTGGCTCCTCATGACTACATAATACCAGGGTATATCTGGTGGTCTGGCTCCTCATGACTACATAATTCCAGGGTATATCTGGTGGTCTGTCTCCTCATGACTACATAATACCAGGGTATATCTGGTGGTCTGTCTCCATAATACCAGGGTATATCTGGTGGTCTGTCTCCTCATGACTACATAATACCAGGGTATATCTGGTGGTCTGTCTCCATAATACCAGGGTATATCTGGTGGACTGTCTCCATAATACCAGGGTATATCTGGGGGTCTTTCTGGAATAAGGACAAGTGTATGTCGTGGTGAAAAGGGCAACAGAGGATAAAATATTTTGTTCTCTATTTCTTCGAGGTCACAATAGTTAGTCCTTCCTCTTCCATTTCACCACAAATACCGACCTGTTTTGATACTCAGGGACAATAGCGATCTCTTGCTTTTAGGTAGGTTGTACATAATATATCTCTCACACATTAATTCACCCTTAATCAAACAAAAGATTCTCAATTTGGGTTTATGATTAATCTCCTCCACCCATTTCATTTTCATATTTCATCAACAGTTGTTTTTTAATAGCGTCTGTCACCCTTCATTTGGTTTTCCTACAGACGTTCCCAGTCAGACTGTTGGAAAGGGTCAGACATTTCAGTTACCCAGGCTCCCCTTATGGAGAAACCCCATCGGAAGACTTTACTGGCTATTCTGGAAGTTGGCATATCCAACATTCTATTCCAAAGTCTCACCATACAGGCCTTCCGTCTCACCTCACAGGGTTCCCAGCCCGTCCAACATTCTACTCCAACGTCTCACCATACATGCCTTCCGTCTCTATTCCCAACTCGTGTCCCCAGTTGTTTCCAGTATCGGTGCAAACTTGTGGACACCGACAAATTATCGTTCTGCTTCTGTTATGGACATGTTCGTTTTTGACCTCTTAACACCCCACATTCCTGCTGAATAGTCCAGAGGTCTGATACAGTTTGGAATACGTGACAAAACCAATATCTTTGAGTGGTTTGTTTTTCCCTATCACTCCCCCAAAAGAACTCTACTTGCTGAGTCGAGCAGATGTGGCCGTATAGAAAGGTCATGTGCTCATCGAAATAAAGACCCTAAATATTTACAATTGCTAGTAAACTCCAGAATGTCTTCATCAAAACAAGATGGAAAACACAGCTCTTAGTATCTGGTTTCCTCAAAGTCATTATCTGTGTTTTTGTCCTGTTTATCTCTAAATCTTTTACATGATCTTTTGATTGGACATAATAACATGATAATAACATGCAGATCCCGTTCGGCCATCGCTCATCCATATATTTATATGTACATATTCTTATTCATTCCTTTACACTTGTGTGTGTATAAGGTAGTTGTTGAGAAATTGTTAGGTTACTTGTTAGATATTACTGCACTGTCGGGAACTAGAAGCACAAGCATTTCGCTACACTCGCATTAACATCTGCTCACCATGTGTATGTGACCAATAACATTTGACAAATCATTAATCAACAAAGCAAATGGAATCTGTGATAAGACGTCTCCTTATTTTACACCCGAGTGTGTGGGAAACCAATCTGTACCATATACACGCACACAGGCAGTAGGTGCTTTTGTCAAGGGATTGCGTGATAACATTTCCCGTCAACCCCATGCCTTTAACAAACCACAGCCTAAAAGATCTCTATTTACAAAATCAACAGTTTCCTGGAAATCAACGAAACGTGCGAAAGTAGACTTCTCTTCCTGTCATCTATTTCTGATTATTTTTCAGACGGAGAAGATATGATCTATACGGGCTCTGGATTTACCAAAACCATTTTGTTCTTCCACAAGAATGTTTTGATCCTCCCAAAAGGTCATTAGCCTATTGTTGAGGATGGATGAATATCATTTATAGACCTAGTAAACGTATGATTCTGCAGTTTAGTGGCACTCTGGTCTTTTTTTTTTAAAGATTTGGGAATGGGATTCACTATAGACTTATACCAAGTCGATGGTAGTATATTCTACTCAAAACAAATTTGGAGAAAATCATGTAGAACTTCAATTAGTTTAGGGGATTTTTAGACTTCATTAGGCAGTTAATCAATGCCAAATGCCTTCTTAACTTCTGCAACGGACAGCTCATCAAATGTTCTCTTTCCTGACTTCCGTCTGGCCACTCTAAATCAAATCAAATCAAATCAAATTTTTTATTTGTCACATACACATGGTTAGCAGATGTTAATGCGAGTGTAGCGAAATGCTTGTGCTTCTAGTTCCGACAATGCAGTAATAACAAGTAATCTAACTAACAATTCCAAAACTACTGTCTTGTACACAGTGTAAGGGGATAAAGAATATGTACATAAGGATATATGAATGAGTGATGGTACAGAGCAGCATAGGCAAGATACAGTAGATGGTATCGGGTACAGTATGTACAAATGAGATGAGTATGTAAACAAAGTGGCATAGTATAGTATAAAGTGGCTAGTGATACATGTATTACATAAGGATACCGTCGATGATATAGAGTACAGTATATACGTATGCATATGAGATGAATAATGTAGGGTAAGTAACATTTATATAAGGTAGCATTGTTTAAAGTGGCTAGTGATATATTTACATCATTTCCCATCAATTCCCATTATTAAAGTGGCTGGAGTTGAGTCAGTGAAAAAGGCCTGATTGTCCTTCTGGAAGGTTCTCCCATCTCCACAGAGGAAATTTAGAGCTCTGTCAGAGTGACCATTGGGTTTTTGGTCACCTCCCTGACGAAAGCTCCCTGACTATTGCTCAGTTTGGCCAGGCGGCCAGATCTAGGAAGAGTCTTGGTGGTTCTTAACTTCTTCCATTTAAGAATGACGGAGGCCACTGTGTTCTTCAATGCTGCAGACATTTTTTGGTATCCTTCCCCAGATATGTGCCTTGACACAATCCTATCTTGGAGCTCTACGGACAATTCCTTCAATGTCTTGGCTTAGTTTTTGCTCTGACATGCACTGCCAACTTTGTGACCTTATATAGACAGGTCCTTTCCAAATAATGTCCAATCAATTGAATTTACCACAGGTGGACTCCAATCAAGTTGTAGAAACATCTCAAAGATGATTAACGGAAACAGGATGCACCTGAGCTCATAGCAAAGGGTCTGAATACTTACAAATAAGGTATTTCAGTTTTTTTTTTTACTTATATGAATTTGTAGAAATGTCAAAAAACCTGTTTTCGCTTTGTCATCTTGGTGTATCATGTGTGGTATTTATTTAATCCATTTTAGAATAAGTCTGTAACGTAACAACATTTTGAAAAAGTCAAGGGGTCTGAATACTTTCATAGTCCACCACAGCTTTTCCTTTGGCAGAATGGATGTAAAGAGATCGCTTAAGGGGATATCCTTCCACTGATGATACACATTCCACTGATGATACACATTCCATTGATGATACACATTTCATTGATGATACACGTTCCATTGATGATACACGTTCCATTGATGATACACATTTCATTGATGATACACATTTCATTGATGATACACATTTTAGAGTCCCGAATTCTAATAGCGTTTCCCCATGTTGACTAGCAAAGCCATCCAATGCAACGCGCGATGGAATATCATGAATATCGTTTATAGGGTCATCTAACCTCCCAATTCCACTGTTAAGATCCACACATATGTAAATAGCATCTTCTTCTGTATATAGGTATACTTGCCTTAACAAATGACTATAGCAGGAGGATGCATTTCTACCCCATGTGGACTGTTCAGGTGTCAAATAGCATGAAAACACAACGAAACAATAATCTGACTCCCTATGTTCAAAACGCAAACAAACTAATTCCTTCTATGGCTCTAACAATGATTGCAATTCTATATGCTTTCATCATATCAGACCTTGCACTTACCCCCAGTCCTCCAGAGCCCCCAGGGGTTTCAAATTAGTATTTCTGTTGTGTCCATACCGGACACACCCTTCAATGTCAATAGCTTCTTGTCCGACAAAAATGTGTTTCCTTCATAGAGATAATGTCTGGGTTTAAGGGTTGTAGTATTAATATTCGTAACTTATTGTTCAAGGTTGTCCATCCGTTAGTCCAATGCGCTGTTGAAATGTAATTCTGGAGGGGATGGGAAGTTCCTCAGGCTGTAGTAGGACTGTCCACCTCATGTCTTTGTCCACGCTGGTCTCGTTTCCTGACCCGTCCTCTTCCCGTGACAAAATAGTCCTTTCCCCCTAGGATTTTCCTCAGCAGCGTCCAAGTTCAGCTCTATAAGGCGATTGGAAGGAAGACTTTGTCATAATCAGGCTTTTGTTTCTTCCCTAACAGGCCCACTGTGTAACTCTGTGTTGTTGTTTTTGTCGCACTGCTTTGCTTTATCTTGGCCAGGGGCCTGTTGCACAAAACTAGGATAAGGGATTAAGCCAGGATATCTTGGTGATCCTGGCTCAATTGATCCGTAATCCGGTTGCACTAAAGATGGATAGGGGGCAGGAGGATATGTTATGGTATAAATTACCATGGAGATTTATTCTGTGGAGCTAGCCTGCTCCAGACCAGGCTAAATTCCAGGATCTATTTAATCTCATCCCTAATGTCAGTCAGCAGTCACCACAAATGGAAACCAATAGTTATTTCACTGCTCACTATACATTGTTATCACATATAACTAGACCCACTGTTATTTAAACGTTTGTGATCATTAATTTCAATGATTTTGGATAAAAAATGATTTTTAGATGATGTTGCTATCATTAGATAATTTACAGTTTCCCATAGACTATAAGGCTATATATAAAATGCTAGAATATTAGGGCCACAGAGGGGAAAAAAACACAAGTCATAATATTGTAACCAGTTGTTTTAAAGGAGGACAGTTGTTAAAATGACAGATGTGGGGCATTTCGTGAAATTGTACTTCAGTATGGTTTCATAAACAAAGACATGCTGATGTGCCAGAATATTAAGTATCACATTGTCATAAGTATCAAAACTGTAAAAACAATATGTAGCTTTTCTGCAGAAAGAACCAGCCTCATGAATTTATGACTTTATCCTTTTTCTTCAGTGTGGCCCTAGTACTCTGTCATATAAACAAATACACATTCCATATGAATATAAAAACACAATGTGTAACATTATGTTCCTTTATTGAATAAGGACAAAACAAAGCAGGTAAACCATCAGCTCCTTTCAAAACTGAAGTCACAGTGACTCTACAAGATGGAAAGCACAGAATCTAAGCATATTATACAAAATGATACATATACAGACCTTTGAATGTGTATAACACACCCTGCATGTCTGCACACTAAAATAAATGCAGGACAAATCCATACACATCAACTGAACAGACAAATGAATGGATGCAGTAGCCTCCCTGCAGCCTTGTATTACACACAGTATACCGCACAAAATCATAAGAGGCCAAATTCGTCAAAAAACGAACCCAAAAAAACCCAAATTCCTCTGCCACCGCAGGACATATTTAACCAAAATTGAAAGCACACATACTAACTAAAATAATTCAACACATATTGGTCCCTCAGCAGCCGACCACTGTCGTCATCAGGGAAGATTGCCGGATTGTCCCAGTCCATGGCTGGTGGCACTCTGGGGGCCCTCTCCTTCCTCAGGCAGGCCACATTGTGAAGGACAGCACAAGCCACAGTAATATCACATGCCCTAACAGGGCTGACCCTTAATTTGTGAAGGCAGTGAAAGCGTGCCTTCAGGAGGCCAAAGGTCATTTCAACTCTGGCCCTGGTCCTGGCATGGGCATGGTTGTAGGCCTGCTGTGCTTCCTGGGGGTCTGTGAAAGGTGTCAGGAGAAAAGGCTGGCAGCCATACCCCCTGTCTCCCAGCAACACACCAGAGAATTCACCTGTCAACACAAAATCTCATCATTACTACCTCATAAACACAGTGATATTCTTGACACAGCCATGATGGTTATAAATAGGGGTTGTGTGGCTTACCTTGTGATAGGCACTGATAGATTTCAGAGGCCCGAAAGATTCTGGAGTCATGGACTGAGCCAGGCCATTTTGCCACAACATTGCTGATCACACAGTCAGCATTGCAGACCATCTGAAATCATAAGATGAGGAATATTACACCAATCAATGCACATCACTGGCAATGCAGAGTGTTCGTCAATGGACAATATCAAAAAGTTATGTTCACCTGAACATTAATGCTGTGAAAGGATTTCCTATTCACAAAATCGGCCTCATGGGCACCTGAGGGGGCTTTTATCCTTATGTGTGTGCAGTCCACTGCACCAATGACATTGGGGAAACCTGTCACACAAAGTAATGAGTATCCTACTATGTGTTAACAGTTGTCCTGTAATTTGTAGATCCTCTTACCTGCAATCCTATAGAACTCCTCTTTGATGTCACAGAGTCTTCTGTGGCCAGGGAAGGAGATGAAGACATCTGCTAATGCTTTGATAGCCAGACACACACTCCTTATTGTGCGGCAAATTGTGGCCTTGTTCAGCTGTTCTGCATCCCCCACTGAGTACAGGAAGGCTCCACTAGCAAAAAAGCGCAAGGCCACACAAACCATTTGCTCCACACTCAGTGCATGGCTCCGTGCAGTGCGGTGCTTAATCCTGGGACCCAGTAGTCTGCATAGATACCTGATGCCATCTGCAGAAAACCTGTATCTTTCATATAGATGGTCATCAGGGAAGGCCAGTGGGTCCAACCGGTCCCTGAAGACCCTTTCTCACCTGAAGGCTCTCCTCAGCACAAGTGCTTCTTCATCCACCACATCTCGCACGAATGGGCATGCCATTGTCAGAGCAGAAAGGAACACACAATTTTGGGCCTTCATATAGGCTAGTGGCCACACCTGGTGCTGGGGGGGGTGGGCAAAAGAGGGCGATGCCTTATAACGATGACTTGGTTGTACTGATTGCTGGGAAAATAAAAAAAAACCTTAGAAAGATGCCACCGTCCTGTGTGCTCACAATAAGAGCTCATATGTCATGGCTCACTTGACTTTACGAGAATATACCTAATTTTTATTTTGAGCTGTGTCATCTTCTTGGAGCTGGGGGAGGAAAGAAAAATAATGATTAATACATTTGTGTTACAGTTAGCATACAGTGTACATTGAAGGCATATCTCACCTCCCTCTCAAGTTTTTTTATTTCAAGGTCCAGTTTCCTAATTGTCCTCTTTTTTATTTCGAACTCCAGTGCAAGATTTTCCATCTTTTTCTTCTTGTACTGAATGTCTATGTCTGCCAGTTCTATTTGGCACCGGAGGTGGTTGCCATACAACTTTCTGATAGCTTGTGAGCTCTGTGAACACAATACAATTAGCGCAGCTGGAATTTGGCAGGATGTGGTGTCCTTTTATTAATACGCACTATGTTGCCAGGCTGGTTTTCCCACTGTATAGCATCTGGGTCCTGTAAAAGAAATTAGATTTTTTGATTTTGATGAGGACTCCTCACCATTGTAGAGTAAATAGTACTTTCACAGTCTTAACATGATACCTCATGCCTTCTGGAATCCAGAGAGATGGTCTCCTCCTCATCATCGTCTCCATCATGTGCTGTTGCTGCTGCACTGGGGCCTTCACCCTATCACATTTAATCGGATTCATATTGAAGCTAGTAGACAAGACATGCCAGGCCTACAGTATGCCTTTGATGGAGTACTCACTGGATCAGCATCGTCTGGTGCTTGTGCTGGTGGCTCTAACAGGAACACAGTGCTGCCAGACACTGCAAGGCAATAGGTAAACCAAAGTCAGACAGTCCAAATTGATTCAATATGAATGTGGTTGTATCCCATGTAGAGATGGAAGGACATACCTTGAATGAAGCGGGTGGCATCTTGGGAGGAACCTATGCTCGTCTCTTTCCCCCCAGGGATCCCCTCTAAGACGGGCCTGCCTTTATTTAGCTCCAAGGCCATGTCCTCTGCTGGGGTAAGGTCAGCCTTTGGTGACCCACCACCCGTGCCTTGTCTGTGGGTATTCTTTTTCACTGCTAAAACAGTACAGACAATGTGTGAGCAGGCACCTTCTGGGTACAATATATGCTTGTGCTTTGTTAAATATTAGTCAGGGACCATACCATTCTGCAGAATGTTCTTGTATTTGATTTTGACCTGCTGCCATGTCCGTTTTGGCCCGTTCATGTTTAATCTACACACACACACACACACACACACACACACTTAATGGAGTCACACTGCAAAAAATTACTTGGTATTTTTGTCTTGTTTTCAGTAAAAATATCAAAAATTTTATCATAGCTTTATACAGTGTGATGGAGTTACTTTACACAATTTCACTCATATCTGCAGTGCATTTCAATAAAAAAAATTAACCGTTTCATAATTACAGTACAACTGCATTTTTGGAGATGTGAATTAAATATTTGAATTGTAATTGTGATGTTTCAGCGGAGCGGTGAGTGTGTAATTGTGCACTACTTACGCATTCAGGCGGTCTGCAATACTTTGCCACGCTTTTTCTCTTTGCTTTATCACTGTGGCGGTGTTGCCTTTCTTCTTAATTATATCTTTTACCTCCTCGTATGCCTCCATGAGGATTTGTGCTTCCGACGGGGAAAAGTACGCGGCTCTAGTTGCCATGGTAAATCAGTTAATCTGTGATCTGTGGCGGGGTCTATTTGAGTGAGCCGTGAGCGCGCACCTATCCAGGATTGGTTTCACCTGGCTTAATGAATCCGTGTCTGCTCATCCTGGCTTGGTCTTTGTGCAACCAATTAAGCCTGGACGCACATGTTTTGGCTTCATTGAGCTCAGCTGAGTCATTTATCCCGGATTTCTTAATTCTACTTTTGTGCAACAGGCCCCAGGTCGCAGTTGTAAATTAGAACTTGTTCTCAACTGGCCTACCTGGTTAAATAAAGGTGAAATAATTATTTTTTAAACTTTCTCCTCCACTTTACCTCTCTCCTTCATCCTCTCAACTGTTTCTCAGCCAAGGCCTACTGATATCAGCTGGTTCACTTTGGAGATTAGGTCCTTGTTTTCATTGGCTGGCTGGCAGTCCTGCCACTGTGATAGACACATCTGGGTCTAACTGTTTTGCATTGCCTGTTCTCCCAGATTCCAGGGATTCTACGCAGGTTTCCAGACGTCCAACATCAAGGGCTATGTGGTCTCGTGGCTGCCTGTTATTATTCTCCATTTGAGTCAGCGTAGCTGTGTGATTATCTTGGACAGCTTTCTCCAAAGATGCCCCTATGCTGTCAACTTAACTATTTATCATTTTGTCGATAGACAACTTCATTTCGTCCATCTTTTTTAAAAACATTTTTGTACCTAGGCTCCTTATCTCTGTCATGAGATAAGCTGTTGGCACTTTCTTTCTTTGATAAATTCGGCTCCATATTTTTCTGACCACTGCGTAGGTTTCTACAAGAATCCATATGTTTTAGCGGTTAGCTGTTTCTGTTATTGCCGTTCAAGGTAGCTAGCCAGCTAAGTCTATAGCTAGGCTAGCTAGCCAGCTAAGTCTATAGCTAGGCTAGCTAACCAGCTAAGTCTATAGCTAGGCTAGCTAGCCAGCTAAGTCTATAGCTAGGCTAGATAACCAGCTAAGTCTTTAGCTAGGCTAGCTAACCAGCTAAGTCTATAGCTAGGCTAGCTAGCCAGCTAAGTCTATAGCTAGGCTAGCTAACCAGCTAAGTCTATAGCTAGGCTAGCTAACCAGCTAAGTCTATAGCTAGGCTAGCTAACCAGGTAAGTCTATAGCTAGGCTAGCTAACCAGCTAAGTCTATAGCTAGGCTAGCTAACCAGCTAAGTCTATAGCTAGGCTAGCTAGCCAGCTAAGTCTATAGCTAGGCTAGATAACCAGCTAAGTCTTTATCTAGGCTAGCTAACCAGCTAAGTCTATAGCTAGGCTAGCTAACCAGCTAAGTCTATAGCTAGGCTAGCTAGCCAGCTAAGTCTATAGCTAGGCTAGATAACCAGCTAAGTCTTTATCTAGGCTAGCTAACCAGCTAAGTCTATAGCTAGGCTAGCTAACCAGCTAAGTCTATAGCTAGGCTAGCTAACCAGCTAAGTCTATAGCTAGTCTAGCTAGCCAGCTAAGTCTATAGCTAGGCTAGCTAAGCAGCTAGTCTATAGCTAGGCTAGCTAACCAGCTAAGTCTATAGCTAGGCTAGCTAACCAGCTAAGTCTATAGCTAGGCTAGCTAACCAGGTAAGTCTATAGCTAGGCTAGCTAACCAGCTAAGTCTATAGCTAGGCTAGCTAACCAGCTAAGTCTATAGCTAGGCTAGCTAGCCAGCTAAGTCTATAGCTAGGCTAGATAACCAGCTAAGTCTTAATCTAGGCTAGCTAACCAGCTAAGTCTATAGCTAGGCTAGCTAGCCAGCTAAGTCTATAGCTAGGCTAGCTAACCAGCTAAGTCTATAGCTAGGCTAGCTAACCAGCTAAGTCTATAGCTAGGCTAGCTAGCCAGCTAAGTCTATAGCTAGGCTAGCTAACCAGCTAAGTCTATAGCTAGGCTAGCTAGCCAGCTAAGTCTATAGCTTGGCTAGCTAGCCAGCTAAGTCTATAGCTAGGCTAGCTAACCAGCTAAGTCTATAGCTAGGCTAGCTAGCCAGCTAAGTCTATAGCTAGGCTAGCTAACCAGCTAAGTCTATAGTTAGGCTAGCTAACCAGCTAAGTCTATAGCTAGGCTAGCTAACCAGCTAAGTCTATAGCTAGGCTAGCTAGCCAGCTAAGTCTATAGCTAGGCTAGCTAACCAGCTAAGTCTATAGCAAGGCTAGCTAACCAGCTAAGTCTATAGCTAGGCTAGCTAACCATCTAAGTCTATAGCTAGGCTAGCTAACCAGCTAAGTCTATAGCTAGGCTAGCTAGCCAGCTAAGTCTATAGCTAGGCTAGCTAACCAGCTAAGTCTATAGCAAGGCTAGCTAACCAGCTAAGTCTATAGCTAGGCTAGCTAACCAGCTAAGTCTATAGCTAGGCTAGCTAACCAGCTAAGTCTATAGCTAGTCTAGCTAGCCAGCTAAGTCTATAGCTAGGCTAGCTAACCAGCTAGTCTATAGCTAGGCTAGCTAACCAGCTAAGTCTATAGCTAGGCTAGCTAACCAGCTAAGTCTATAGCAAGGCTAGCTAACCAGCTAAGTCTATAGCTAGGCTAGCTAACCAGCTAAGTCTATAGCTAGGCTAGCTAGCCAGCTAAGTCTATAGCTAGGCTAGCTAACCAGCTAAGTCTATAGCTAGGCTAGCTAACCAGCTAAGTCTATAGCAAGGCTAGCTAACCAGCTAAGTCTATAGCTAGGCTAGCTAACCATCTAAGTCTATAGCTAGGCTAGCTAACCAGCTAAGTCTATAGCTAGGCTAGCTAGCCAGCTAAGTCTATAGCTAGGCTAGCTAACCAGCTAAGTCTATAGCAAGGCTAGCTAACCAGCTAAGTCTATAGCTAGGCTAGCTAACCAGCTAAGTCTATAGCTAGGCTAGCTAACCAGCTAAGTCTATAGCTAGTCTAGCTAGCCAGCTAAGTCTATAGCTAGGCTAGCTAACCAGCTAGTCTATAGCTAGGCTAGCTAACCAGCTAAGTCTATAGCTAGGCTAGCTAACCAGCTAAGTCTATAGCTAGGCTAGCTAACCAGGTAAGTCTATAGCTAGGCTAGCTAACCAGCTAACTCGCCAAGCGCTTCCCAACAGGCCTGTCAGTTGACTGTCTTTTACCCTCACGGGATTCAGACTTCAGCTGTCTCCATTTACGGGCCGATCTCTATGTTTGACAGAGTTTGGTCCCGGAAAGAAGCGGAAGCGTTTTCACCGTGTAGGGTAGTGGGGTAGTGTCGAGAGACAGAAAACACGGATATAAATTCTGCCCAAGTTTTACTTGTCTGGCATGAAAACGAGAAACACACACACACACACACACACACACACACACACACACACACACACACACACACACACACACACACACACAGTGTTTGAGTAGGCAGGTTCACACTGGGATTTCCTTGACACAGCTGGCCATGACAAATAGGATCTGCTATGGTGTATGACTTCACTATACTGTATAACCCAACAACACCTCATAGTTTCTCTTTCGAAATGTGGCGAATTATGGATGAAGGTCTATTTTTAGTTGTGGTTACAGGGTTTAAACAGAAATAACTCAAAGGTTAACAGTTTATTCATTCCGAGTGGTTATGGTTTGGGGAAGGCTTAAAACAAAATAATATTAAAAAGAAACTTGCTATTACCATCAGGTATGATCAGTATTCACAGTATTCTCATTGCTAGTATTTGCTTGCTAGATCGTGGTGAACTGCCATAGCATAGGGTTAGGGTTAGGGTTGGGTTAGGGTTGGGTTAGGGTTAGGGTTAGGGTTGGGTTAGGGTTGGGTTAGGGTTAGGGTTAGGGGTTAGGGTTAGGGTTGGGTTAGGGTTGGGTTAGGGTTAGGGTTAGGGTTGGGTTAGGGTTGGGTTAGGGTTAGGGTTAGGGTTAGGGTTGGGTTAGGGTTGGGTTAGGGTTAGGGTTAGGGGTTAGGGTTGGGTTGGGGTTAGGGTTAGGGTTAGGGTTGGGTTAGGGGTTAGGGTTAGGGGTTAGGGGTTAGGGTTGGGTTAGGGGTTAGGGTTAGGGGTTAGGGTTAGGGGTTAGGGGTTAGGGTTGGGTTAGGGTTAGGGTTAACCCTGGTCTATGCTGCACCAGTTTGTGCCCTGTCATTTTCTTTTCTTTTTGTGAGGCATATATAGACATTCTCAGAAACGTTTTAAACGTCTGAAATCAAAGTCTGATCAGGCTGGTATAGCATGGAGTGAGAGTGTGGAATGGACACATACACACACACACCAGACACGCACACACACCAGACACACACACATACCAGACAAACACCAGACACACTCGCACAAGATAACCGGTTACGGGCTTGCCCTTGTGAGGGAAGCTGTTGATAACCGGTTACTGACATGCCCTTGTGAGGGAAGCTGTAGCAGATCGGTGCACATGTGATTTAGAAGTTCAGATCTACCAAGTTTCCTCTGATTTGATTGGCTGCTTTGTATACATTGTGTCATTAACCAATCAAAGAGGAGAAGAGGTTTTGGTGTCCACTGGCCTCATCGTGGTAACCTTACCCCAGATGCAGAACCTTCTTTCCAAGGGTGTGTGTGTGTGCATGCATGTTTGTCTTTGTGTGTGTGTGTTTGTGTGTGCCTACGTGTGTGTGGCTACGTGTGTGTGTGTGTGTGTGTGGCTGCGTGTGTGCCTGTGTGTTTGTGTGTGTGTGGCTGCGTGTGTGTGTGTGTGTGTGTGTGTGTGTGTGTGTGTGTGTGTGTGTGTGTGTGGCTGCGTGTGTGTGTGTGCCTGTGTGTTTGTGTGTGTGTGGCTGCGTGTGTGTGTGTGTGTGTGTGGCTGTGTGTGTGTGTGTGTGTGTGTGGCTGTGTGTCTGTGTAAGTGGAGCTGCATTCCAACAGCTGGCATGACCAGGCCCCCGATGAGAATGCGAGGAATTCTGGGAGTCTTTCCTAAAGATTATCCAGTGTGGCGTGGAGGTGAGGTAAACCGCCCAGCAGGGTGTGTGTACCGCCCAGCAGGGTGTGTGTACCGCCCAGCAGGGTGTGTGTCAGTGTGAGACACCAGAAGGTCATGTTTTAAGTCGTCACCCTTCTCCCATTCCATAGAGAAGCCCATTCCCACAGACTCTATGTTTTCAACCAGATATTGATGGATTGATATTGACATACACACACACACACACACACGTTTTGTTCCTGGTGTAGAAAAGTACAGTCAGTATTTGCTGCTCAATCAAAAGTTATGACAAAGTTTAATTTGATGAAGTTCTGACATGTTTACAGCCTGATGATGTTTATGTAAGCTTCTGTGTTCTGCTACGTTGATCTACAGTGCCTTGCGAAAGTATTCGGCCCCCTTGAACTTTGCGACCTTTTGCCACATTTCAGGCTTCAAACATAAAGATATAAAACTGTATTTTTTTGTGAAGAATCAACAACAAGTGGGACACAATCATGAAGCGGAACGACATTTATTGGATATTTCAAACTTTTTTAACAAATCAAAAACTGAAAAATTGGACGTGCAAAATTATTCAGCCCCCTTAAGTTAATACTTTGTAGCGCCACCTTTTGCTGCGATTACAGCTGTAAGTCGCTTGGGGTATGTCTCTATCAGTTTTGCACATCGAGAGACTGACATTTTTTCCCATTCCTCCTTGCAAAACAGCTCGAGCTCAGTGAGGTTGGATGGAGAGCATTTGTGAACAGCAGTTTTCAGTTCTTTCCACAGATTCTCGATTGGATTCAGGTCTGGACTTTGACTTGGCCATTCTAACACCTGGATATGTTTATTTTTGAACCATTCCATTGTAGATTTTGCTTTATGTTTTGAATCATTGTCTTGTTGGAAGACAAATCTCCGTCCCAGTCTCAGGTCTTTTGCAGACTGCATCAGGTTTTCTTCCAGAATGGTCCTGTATATGGCTCCATCCATCTTCCCATCAATTTTTAACCATCTTCCCTGTCCCTGCTGAAGAAAAGCAGGCCCAAACCATGATGCTGCCACCACCATGTTTGACAGTGGGGATGGTGTGTTCAGCTGTGTTGCTTTTACGCCAAACATAACGTTTTGCATTGTTGCCAAAAAGTTCAATTTTGGTTTCATCTGACCAGAGCACCTTCTTCCACATGTTTGGTGTGTCTCCCAGGTGGCTTGTGGCAAACTTTAAACAACACTTTTTATGGATATCTTTAAGAAATGGCTTTCTTCTTGCCACTCTTCCATAAAGGCCAGATTTGTGCAATATACGACTGATTGTTGTCCTATGGACAGAGTCTCCCACCTCAGCTGTAGATCTCTGCAGTTCATCCAGAGTGATCATGGGCCTCTTGGCTGCATCTCTGATCAGTCTTCTCCTTGTATGAGCTGAAAGTTTAGAGGGACGGCCAGGTCTTGGTAGATTTGCAGTGGTCTGATACTCCTTCCATTTCAATATTATCGCTTGCACAGTGCTCCTTGGGATGTTTAAAGCTTGGGAAATATTTTGTATCCAAATCCGGCTTTAAACTTCTTCACAACAGTATCTCGGACCTGCCTGGTGTGTTCCTTGTTCTTCATGATGCTCTCTGCGCTTTTAACGGACCTCTGAGACTATCACAGTGCAGGTGCATTTATACGGAGACTTGATTACACACAGGTGGATTGTATTTATCATCATTAGTCATTTAGGTCAACATTGGATCATTCAGAGTTCCTCACTGAACTTCTGGAGAGAGTTTGCTGCACTGAAAGTAAAGGGGCTGAATAATTTTGCACGCCCAATTTTTCAGTTTTTGATTTGTTAAAAAAGTTTGAAATATCCAATAAATGTCGTTCCACTTCATGATTGTGTCCCACTTGTTGTTGATTCTTCACAAAAAAATACAGTTTTATATCTTTATGTCTGAAGCCTGAAATGTGGCAAAAGGTCGCAAAGTTCAAGGGGGCCGAATACTTTCGCAAGGCACTGCATGTAGCCTGAATGCCCTTAAGGGGTCCACAACAATACTCTGATTCCTCATAACACACAGAAGAGAAGACGGGGAGGGGGGGTTAGTAGAGTTCCTGTGTGTATTATGATATGTATTATGACAACATTTTGTGAAGTTTTTGTGATTGTTTTCTGTGATTGGTCAACAGTAGGGATTCTTCAGTAAAGCTTCGTCTGTGATTGGTCAACAGTAGGGATTCTTCAATAAAGCTTTGTTGTGATTGGTCAACAGTAGGGATTCTTCAATAAAGCTTCGTCTGTGATTGGTCAACAGTAGGGATTCTTCAATAAAGCTTCGTCTGTGATTGGTCAACAGTAGAGATTCTTCAATAAAGCTTCGTCTGTGATTGGTCAACAGTAGGGATTCTTCAATAAAGTCTTTGTTGTCATTCAACGAGAGAGGACTTGTTTTCATTGAGAAGTACTGCACCAAACATCTGAGTTAGATGTTGCACAACTCGGTAAATAAACATCAAAATGAATGACAGGTTATCTTAGATTCATTCTGACTATTTTGAGGAAGTGTATACTGGCTACGGCGTCTCAGTATGGACAAACAGTACTATTGCTGCTTTTTTTCTTGATTTTCAAGCTAAGGTCTTCTAAAGGAGTCTGGAGAACACTCCTTCGGGTTGGGCTAGCCCGGTTTGGCAAGGCGCCAGCCGAACTGAAGCATGCTGACGTCTTTAGCCTGCTCTCACACACACACACACACACACACACACAAAGACACACACACACACACACACACACACACACACACACACAAAGACACACACACACACCCACATACACACACACACACACACACACACACACACAAAGACACACACACACACACAAAGACACACACACACACAAAGACACACACACACAAAGACACACACACACACACACACACACAAAGACACACACACACACACACATAAATCTACCGCTGCCTTTTGACGTGATGGAACACTAATCCTTGACAGCTGTCAGAACCTTTCTCACCCTGAGAGAGAGAGAGAGGGGGGGGGGGGGGGTCTGTATTGTATGTGAACCCTACGGTGGGATGTCAGTGTGTTTTGAGGGATAGCTAGCTTACATACTGCACTGGATCATAACCCCAAACAGTCCACTCTACATCTGTAGATAGCCTCCCTCTCTTTTTCCCTCTACCCCCACCCTCTCACTGCCCCCCCCCCCCCCCCCGGTAATGGTTCACCCAGGGGATGACATAATTACATAACAACTACCATCCCCCGTCATCATCCTCTTGGTCATCCGGCTTTGTGGTTGGGATTTGAGAGCATGTCCTGATGATTACTGGGTATACTGGTAAACTGGACTGGACTGGTGAGAAGGTGAAATGGTGAGAAGGTGAAATGGTGAAGTGGTGAGAAGGTGAAATGGTGAAGTGGTGAGAAGGTGAAATGGTGAAGTGGTGAGAAGGTGAAATGGTGAAGTGGTGAGAAGGTGAAATGGTGAAGTGGTGAGAAGGTGAAATGGTGAGAAGGTGAAATGGTGAAGTGGTGAGAAGGTGAAATGGTGAGAAGGTGAAATTATGAGAAGGTGAAATGGTGAAGTGGTGAGAAGGTGAAATGGTGAGAAGGTGAAATGGTGAAGTGGTGAGAAGGTGAAATGGTGAGAAGGTGAAATGGTGAAGTGGTGAGAAGGTGAAATGGTGAGAAGGTGAAATTATGAGAAGGTGAAATGGTGAAGTGGTGAGAAGGTGAAATGGTGAGAAGGTGAAATGGTGAGAAGGTGAAATGGTGAGAAGGTGAAATTATGAGAAGGTGAAATGGTGAAGTGGTGAGAAGGTGAAATGGTGAGAAGGTGAAATGGTGAAAGGTGAAATGGTGAAGTGGTGAAATGGTGAGAAGGTGAAATGGTGAAGTGGTGAAATGGTGAAGTGGTGAGAAGGTGAAGTGGTGAGAACCGTTAGACAACGAATAACCCTAAAGAAGGCCAAAAGCCTAAATGGGTCGGTTCTACTTTTAACAATAAAGAAGCTTTTTGATTTAAGTCCATTGTGTTAATGAGTATCCTCTAATCTTCTGTTGGCTCCTAATTTATGCACCTTGGTTGGAAAAGCAAGGCAGCATTAGTGAGCCTTTCCCCTTCTGCAAGGGTGAAAGATGAGACAATCACAGTAGAAGCAAGGGATGGATACACAACTTTGTATTATCCATCAAAGGTCTTGAAGTCCACATAGGTGTGATAGACTGGCTTTAGGTTGGCTTTAGACTGGCTTTAGACTGGCTTTAGACTGGCTTTAGACTGGCTTTAGGTTAGCTTTAGGCTGGCTTTAGGTTAGCTTTAGGCTGGCTTTAGGTTGGCTTTAGGCTGGCTTTAGGTTGGCTTTAGACTGGCTTTAGACTGGCTTTAGGTTGGCTTTAGGTTGGCTTTAGACTGGCTTTAGACTGGCTTTAGGTTGGCTTTAGGCTGGCTTTAGGTTGGCTTTCGGCTGGCTTTCGGCTGGCTTTAGGTTGGCTTTAGGTTGGCTTTAGACTGGCTTTAGGTTGGCTTTAGGTTGGCTTTAGGTTGGCTTTAGACTGGCTTTAGACTGGCTTTAGGTTGGCTTTAGACTGGCTTTAGGTTGGCTTTAGGTTGGATTTAGGTTGGCTTTAGACTGGCTTTAGGTTGGCTTTAGACTGGCTTTAGACTGGCTTTAGGTTAGCTTTAGGTTGGCTTTAGACTGGCTTTAGGTTGGCTTTAGGTTGGCTTTAGGTTGGCTTTAGACTGGCTTTAGGTTGGCTTTAGACTGGCTTTTGACTGGCTTTAGGTTGGCTTTAGGTTGGCTTTAGACTGGCTTTAGGTTGGCTTTAGGTTGGCTTTAGGTTGACTTTAGGTTGGCTTTAGGTTGGCTTTAGACTGGCTTTAGGTTGGCTTTAGACTGGCTTTTGACTGGCTTTAGGTTGGCTTTAGGTTGGCTTTAGACTGGCTTTAGGTTGGCTTTAGACTGGCTTTAGGTTGACTTTAGGTTGATTTTAGGTTGGCTTTAGACTGGCTTTAGACTGGCTTTAGACTGGCTTTAGGTTGGCTTTAGGTTGGCTTTAGGTTGGCTTTAGACTGGCTTTAGGTTGGCTTTAGGTTGGCTTTAGGTTGACTTTAGGTTGATTTTAGGTTGGCTTTAGACTGGCTTTAGACTGGCTTTAGGTTGGCTTTAGACTGGCTTTAGGTTGGCTTTAGGTTGACTTTAGGTTGGCTTTAGGTTGGCTTTAGACTGGCTTTAGGGAGGAATTGATATCGAGTCCTCTGTATCAGTTGATCTGACAGGAACTGTGTTTAACACAACTACTCACACATGTATGTCAGATGAGAACTGGTATACACACACACACACACACACACACACACACACACACACACACACACACACACACACACACACACACACACACACACACACAGACACACACTGAACATGGAAGTGATTAGTGTGTATTGTAGCAGAGCTGGTACAGTTAAGAGGTCCTTTGTTCAGTTCTCTGAGATAAAGATCTGTATCAGGACTTTACTGGTCAACAACAAAGACAGAGACACACACACACACACACACACGCTGCATGGTGGTGATATCCACGTGAAAGCAGACCTGGGTCTAGAGTCTAGACATATATAAACCTGTGCTGTGTATTGGTCATTGAGTTCTTTGACACTTCCCACGAGCCAGGTTGTGACAAAAACTCACACTGTTATGTTTAATAAATGTATCGTATAGTGTGTGTTTGTGTGTGTGTGTGTGTGTGTGTGTGTGTGTGTGGCAGGCTTACAATGATGGCAAAAAAAGAACATTTGCGAGTGCGCTGACCCTGGTGCTAGAGGGGGTACAGCTGACCCTGGTGCTAGAGGGGGTACAGCTGACCCTGGTGCTAGAGGGGGTACAGCTGACCCTGGTGCTAGAGGGGGTACAGCTGACCCTGGTGCTAGAGGGGGTACAGCTGACCCTGGTGCTAGAGGGGG
>NC_092175.1:39333899-39348899 GCF_045791955.1 Oncorhynchus clarkii lewisi | reverse complement strand
GGAGGGGGAGAGAGAGAGAGAGAGAGAGAGATAGAGAGGGATGAAGAGAGACAGAACAGTCTCTAGGGTGTGAAGCTGGGTTGTCATCAGCATTGTTCTGGTTTATTATGTTGTGTCTCTGCTCAGCTCATAGAAGAGGTGGGATTAACCCTTGAGGAGGTAGGTATTACCAGCCACTGCCAGTCAGCATAATCAACAGAGGAATGTGCTGTCTTATACTCACCACACACACACAAACCTCTGCAGACTTTGATTTACATGTTGCCAGATAGAAGAATATAGACCGGCTGAGGTATAGCAGTGGGAGGAAAGGCATCTTTAGGTCACATCTGACTGAGATCAGGTGAGACAAGAGTGCTGCCTCACTGCGTAGGTTCTGTGTTACAGTATGATGTCTGTGTACTTTGCATAATGGTTTGGTTTTAACCCTGCTTTGTGTGGGTGGGTGAGAACTATGTGCTCCATCACTTTGTTTCACTGTGTTCTCCTCTCCGTTCGCGTCTCTGCTGAAGGTTACACTGATGTTGTTATTTTCCTCGTCCATTTTTTATGATGTCATGAAGGGAGTAGGTCAACGGCACGCCGCTGAGGAGAAGCCAATGATTTACTGTATATATACACTAGATGACTGATAGCGGGCGCTATGTTGAAGCCACCACACCTTCATCTTGGCACTCCCCAACCATTGTAAAAAATATTTTGGTAACTATTTGTAAGTGACTCATTTGATGCTAGTTTCATCTTGTTCTTGATACCATGTCTTGTTTTGAGGTGTTTTGAAGGATTTCATGTCAATGCTAATTTGGCAAAAAAAAATGAGCTAGCTAGCTAACCAACAACTGTAACGATGTATTTGAGAGACAACAACTGTAACGATGTATTTGAGAGACAACAACTGTAACGATGTATTTGAGAGACAACAACTGTAACGATGTATTTGAGAGACAACAACTGTCGTGCAAGTGTATTTGTGTTTTCAAACAGCATTGGAGATGAAATAGTCTACATGTTGTCCACAATCTAGGCCAACCTCGTCCTTTTGCGCGATCGTCGATTTTGTCGCTAAACCCCGTTTGTGTCGTGTATTCTATTCCTCACATCTTAACGCAAACTTTACAATGATATTATGTGAGCTAAACATAACAACAACAACAACAACAACGCAAACTTTACAATGATATTATGTGAGCTAAACATAACAACAACAACAACAACAACAACGCAAACTTTACAATGATATTTTGTGAGCTAAACATAACAACAACAACAACAACAACACAAACTTTACAATGATATTATGTGAGCTAAACATAACAACAACAACAACAACAACACAAACTTTACAATTATATTATGTGAGCTAAACATAACAACAACAACAACAACAACACAAACTTTACAATTATATTATGTGAGCTAAACATAACAACAACAACAACACAAACTTTACAATTATATTATGTGAGCTAAACATAACAACAACAACAACAACAACACAAACTTTACAATGATATTATGTGAGCTAAACATAACAACAACAACAACAACAACACAAACTTTACAATTATATTATGTGAGCTAAACATAACAACAACAACAACAACAACAACGCAAACTTTACAATTATATTATGTGAGCTAAACATAACAACAACAACAACACAAACTTTACAATTATATTATGTGAGCTAAACATAACAACAACAACAACAACAACACAAACTTTACAATTATATTATGTGAGCTAAACATAACAACAACAACAACACAAACTTTACAATTATATTATGTGAGCTAAACATAACAACAACAACAACACAAACTTTACAATTATATTATGTGAGCTAAACATAAAAATACATAATTAAAAAATATTAAACAATTTCCTTTAAAGTATAATTTTTTGAGATGACTAGTGTTACTGTCCCCACAACAACAACAACAACAACAACAACAACAACAACAACACATACTTGAAACATTTGATTGAAATCCTGTAGAATTCCATTCATTTCTATGGAGGACTTCTCCTACTGGGGAGAGACAACATGGCCGACCGGTGGCTCAATGACCAGTACATGCATGTGCGTTTTTGCGTGTGTGTGTGTCACCTTGTCATTAGTCATGTGCTTTAGCAATTAAGAGATAAGAGCTTTATAAATACACACACACCCGGTGTTTTTCAATGTGCATAATACCGTGTTCCACACTCTGATGCTCCGAGTGAATTTTCCACCCACGTTCTCTTGAGTACGTCTCTTGTGAGGACACGTGTGTGGAGAATATAACAGAACATCTGAGCAGCACTCCCTCTACTGTATTACCTCACGCTGAGCAGCACTCCCTCTACTGTATTACCTCACGCTGAGCAGCACTCCCTCTACTGTATTACCTCACGCTGAGCAGCACTCCCCCTACTGTATTACCTCACGCTGAGCAGCACTCCCCCTGCTGTATTACCTCACGCTGAGCAGCACTCCCCCTACTGTATTGCCTCACGCTGAGCAGCACTCCCTCTACTGTATTACCTCGCGCTGAGCAGCACTCCCCCTACTGTATTACCTCACGCTGAGCAGCACTCCCCCTACTGTATTACCTCACGCTGAGCAGCACTCCCCCTACTGTATTACCTCACGCTGAGCAGCACTCCCTCTACTGTATTACCTCACGCTGAGCAGCACTCCCCCTACTGTATTACCTCACGCTGAGCAGCACTCCCTCTACTGTATTACCTCACGCTGAGCAGCACTCCCTCTACTGTATTACCTCACGCTGAGCAGCACTCCCCCTACTGTATTACCTCACGCTGAGCAGCACTCCCCCTACTGTATTACCTCACGCTGAGCAGCACTCCCCCTACTGTATTACCTCACGCTGAGCAGCACTCCCCCTGCTGTATTACCTCACGCTGAGCAGCACTCCCTCTACTGTATTACCTCACGCTGAGCAGCACTCCCCCTGCTGTATTACCTCACGCTGAGCAGCACTCCCCCTACTGTATTACCTCACGCTGAGCAGCACTCCCCCTACTGTATTACCTCACGCTGAGCAGCACTCCCTCTACTGTATTACCTCACGCTGAGCAGCACTCCCCCTGCTGTATTACCTCACGCTGAGCAGCACTCCCCCTGCTGTATTACCTCACGCTGAGCAGCACTCCCCCTACTGTATTACCTCACGCTGAGCAGCACTCCCCCTGCTTTATTACCTCACGCTGAGCAGCACTCCCCCTACTGTATTACCTCACGCTGAGCAGCACTCCCCCTACTGTATTACCTCACGCTGAGCAGCACTCCCTCTACTGTATTACCTCACGCTGAGCAGCACTCCCCCTACTGTATTACCTCACGCTGAGCAGCACTCCCTCTACTGTATTACCTCACGCTGAGCATCACTCCCTCTACTGTATTACCTCACGCTGAGCAGCACTCCCTCTACTGTATTACCTCACGCTGAGCAGCACTCCCCCTGCTGTATTACCTCACGCTGAGCAGCACTCCCTCTACTGTATTACCTCACGCTGAGCAGCACTCCCTCTACTGTATTACCTCACGCTGAGCAGCACTCCCTCTACTGTATTACCTCACGCTGAGCAGCACTCCCTCTACTGTATTACCTCACACTGAGCAGCACTCCCTCTACTGTATTACCTCAAGCTGAGCAGCACACCCTCTACTCTATTACCTCACGCTGAGCAGCACTCCCCCTGCTGTATTACCTCACGCTGAGCAGCACTCCCCCTGCTGTATTACCTCACGCTGAGCAGCACTCCCTCTACTGTATTACCTCACGCTGAGCAGCACTCCCCCTGCTGTATTACCTCACGCTGAGCAGCACTCCCCCTGCTGTATTACCTCACGCTGAGCAGCACTCCCTCTACTGTATTACCTCACACTGAGCAGCACTCCCTCTACTGTATTACATCATGCTGAGCAGCACTCCCCTTACTGTATTACCTCACGCTGAGCAGCACTCCCCCTGCTGTATTACCTCACGCTGAGCAGCACTCCCCCTGCTGTATTACCTCACGCTGAGCAGCACTCCCCCTACTGTATTACCTCACGCTGAGCAGCACTCCCCCTACTGTATTACCTCACGCTGAGCAGCACTCCCCCTACTGTATTACCTCACGCTGAGCAGCACTCCCTCTACTGTATTACCTCACGCTGAGAGGCACTCCCCCTACTGTATTACCTCACGCTGAGCAGCACTCCCCCTACTGTATTACCTCACGCTGAGCAGCACTCCCTCTACTGTATTACCTCACGCTGAGCAGCACTCCCCCTGCTGTATTACCTCACGCTGAGCAGCACTCCCCCTACTGTATTACCTCACGCTGAGCAGCACTCCCCCTACTGTATTACCTCACGCTGAGCAGCACTCCCTCTACTGTATTACCTCACGCTGAGCAGCACTCCCCCTACTGTATTACCTCACGCTGAGCAGCACTCCCCCTACTGTATTACCTCACGCTGAGCAGCACTCCCCCTACTGTATTACCTCACGCTGAGCAACACTCCCCCTACTGTATTACCTCACGCTGAGCAGCACTCCCCCTACTGTATTACCTCACGCTGAGCAGCACTCCCCCTACTGTATTACCTCACGCTGAGCAGCACTCCCCCTACTGTATTACCTCACACTGCACCTCCCCCTACTGTATTACCTCACGCTGCACCTCCCCATTCACTGAACCTTCTCCCAGCCAGGACAATGGCAACAATAGAGACCAAACAAGATGGACACAAAGCAACACGTTTTTACTTCATAATTATCAGCTAGATATGTGAATCGTAATAATGTAGCTTGCCAGCTATTTAAACAGACAAAAATGACCTAAAACTAATATTGTGCAATAATATTTAGGCTTTATCAAGCTAACATTTCTTTGTGGCTATCTGGCTAGCTAACAGTACTAGTAGCTAGTCAGACTAGTAGCTAGTCAGTTAGCCATCTTGACTCATTATGGGCTTGCCATCTATGCTATGTGGGCAGGTAAACATGCCAAAATTAACCCAGCATTTATTTATCAACGTGTCAAGATAAAATATTCTAGTCAGGCAACATATGAGATGTGAATAGGCTAAATTTCAATTCGAAGTCGGAGGGTATTTTCTCATACTCCGATCCTGCTCCAGTTTGCGTGCTCGGAGTATAGTAGTACACGGTAGTATGCATTTTGAGGAAAACCCACCATATCCCCTCCCTCCCAAAGTGATGACTCTGAGCGTTCCATTCAGATCTTATTATTGACGTGTTAGATCTGACTAATAGAGAGTGTTTTAACAGTTGGTTTATTTTTGTATTGTGTGTGTGTGTGTGTGTGTGTGTGTGTGTGTGTGTGTGTGTGTGTGTGTGTGTGTGTGTGTGTGTGTGTGTGTGTGTGTGTGTGTGTGTGTGTGTATGTGTATATCTGTGTGTCTGTTCAGTTTGTGTGTCTGGCGCCTTCTGTCTCTGTTCCATCATATCAGTTAGGATTCATCAGTTTAGCATCACTTGATTCTCTCTCTGCCTGATGTACATAGCAACCTGTTACCTTCTGATTCGTACATAGTAACCTGGTACCTTCTGATTCGTACATAGCAAGCTGTTACCTTCTGATTCGTACATAGCAACCTGTTTCCTTCTGATTCATACATAGCAACCTGTTTCCTTCTGATTCGTACATAGTAACCTGGTACCTTCTGATTAGTACATGGCAACCTGGTACCTTCTGTAGGCTGTAGGGGTTAGTGGGTAGTGGGTAGGGCATAGGCTGTAGGGGTTAGTGGGTAGGGGGTAGGGCATAGGCTGTAGGGGTTAGTGGGTAGGGGGTAGGGCATAGGCTGTAGGGGTTAGTGGGTAGGGGGTAGGGCATAGGCTGTAGGGGTTAGTGGGTAGTGGGTAGGGCATAGGCTGTAGGGGATAGTGGGTAGTGGGTAGGGCATAGGCTGTAGGGGTTAGTGGGTAGTGGGTAGGGCATAGGCTGTAGGGGTTAGTGGGTAGTGGGTAGGGCATAGGCTGTAGGGGTTAGTGGGTAGTGGGTAGGGCATAGGCTGTAGGGGATAGTGGGTAGTGGGTAGGGCATATGCTGTAGGGGATAGTGGGTAGTGGGTAGGGCATAGGCTGTAGGGGATAGTTGTGAGTGGGTAGGGCATAGCCTGTAGGGGATAGTGGGTAGTGGGTAGTGGGTAGGACATAGGCTGTAGGGGTTAGTGGGTAGTGGGTAGGGCATAGGCTGTAGGGGATAGGGGATAGTGGGTAGGGGCTTAGGACTGGTGCTAGGGCATAGGCTGTAGGGGTTAGTGGGTAGGGGCTAGGGTGTAGGAGGTAGGCTGTAGGGTTTAGTGGGTAGGGGCTAGAGCGTAGGCTGTAGGGGTTAGTGGGTAGGGGCTAGAGCGTAGGCTGTAGGGGTTAGTGGGTAGGGGCTAGGGTGTAGGAGGTAGGATGTAGGGGCTAGGGCGTAGGGTGTAGGGGTTAGTGGGTAGGGGCTAGGGTGGAGGAGGTAGGATGTAGGGGCTAGGACGTAGGGTGTAGGGGTTAGTGGGTAGGGGCTAAGGTGGGGGAGGTTGGGGCTAGTGGGTAGGGGCTAGGGTGTAGGGGTTAGTGGGTAGGGGCTAGAGTGTAGGCTGTAGGGGTTAGTGGGTAGGGGCTAGGGTTGAGGCTGTAGGGGTTAGTGGGTAGGGGCTAGAGCGTAGGCTGTAGGGGATAGTGGCTAGGGTGTAGGGGTTAGTGGGTAGGGGCTAGAGCGTAGGCTGTAGGGGTTAGTGGGTAGGGGCTAGAGAGTAGGCTGTAGGGGTTAGTGGGTAGGGGCTAGAGAGTAAGCTGTAGGGGTTAGTGGGTAGGGGCTAGAGAGTAAGCTGTAGGGGTTAGTGGGTAGGGGGTAAGGGCTGGGGGCCAGGAATGGAACAGAACTAGGGCGTAACTATCTCAGAATGTGAGGAATGGAGGAATGTCTGTGCCCTCCCAGAACCATGCATACTTTAACTGTGTCATTGGTCCACAGCAAGTCAGTCCTCTGGGACATGGCCTTAGTGTGTCTCAGTGAGTGAATGTTTATATGTATGAGAGAGAAAGGGAGAGGGGGGTGGAGAGAGAGAGAGAGAAAAAGACAGAGACAGACAGACAGGGAGAGGGAAGGAGAGATAGAGAGAGGGAAAGAGAGACAGAGAGATTGAAAGAGAGACAGAGACAGAGAGAGGGAAAGAGAGACAGAGAGAGGGAAAGAGAGACAGAGAGGGAAAGAGAGAGAGAGAGGGAAAGAGAGTGACAGAGAGAGGGAAAGAGAGACAGAGAGAGGGAAAGAGAGACAGAGAGGGAAAGAGAGACAGAGAGGGAAAGAGAGAGAAAGAGAGAGAGAGAGAGAGAGAGAGAGAGAGAAAGAGAGTGACAGAGAGGGAAAGAGAGACAGAGAGAGGGAAAGAGAGACAGAGAGAGAGAGAGAGAGACAGAGAGAGAGGGAAAGAGAGACAGAGAGAGGGAAAGAGAGAGACAGAGAAAGAGGGGGAAGAGAGAGAGAAAGAGGGAAAGAGAGAGAGAGAGGGAAAGAGAGAGAGAGAGGGGGGAAGAGAGAGTGAAAGAGAGAGAGGGAAAAAGAGAGAGAGAAATAGAGAGGGAACTCTCTCTCTCGTTCACCTCTCTCTCTCTCTCTCTCTCTCTCTCTCGTTCACCTCTCTCTATCTCTCCCTCTCTCTCTCTCTCTCTCTCTCTCTCTCTCTCTCTCTCTCTTCTCTCTCTCTCTCTCGTTCACCTCTCTCTTGTTCTCTCTCTTTCTCTCTCTCTTTCTCGTTCACCTCTCTCTTTCTCGTTCACCTCTCTCTCTTTCTCTCTCTCTTTCTCATTCACCTCTCTCTCTTTCTCGTTTACCTCTCTCTCTTTCTCGTTCTCTCTCTCTTTCTCTCTCTCTTTCTCGTTCACCTTTCTCTCTTTCTCGTTCACCTCTCTCTCTTTCGCTCTCTCTTTCTCTTTCTCGTTCACCTCTCTCTCTTTCTTTCTCTCTCTCTTTCTCATTCTCCTCTCTCCCTCTTTCTCGTGCAGTCCATGTGATTGGCCTGTGGTATCTATTTACTTTATAACCAGTTTATATTAGATTGTTTCTGATAATACTGTAAGTGTTATCAGTGCCTTCTACTCGTAAACCATATTAGACCATTCCAATGGGCTATCTGATAATATATTTGTGTGTGTGTGTGTCTGCGTGTGTGTCAGGATGTTGGGTATGTAAGTGAGTGACAACCAACACTATATATGTATATCCCCCTGTCGTCCCTCCCCTCCTCCCCCGCTCTCTCTCTCTGGGATATGCTGAAATTCCACCCTAACTTCAGTTTAGACAGCAGCAACAGATCCCTGCCTAACTGCAGAAAACAACTTAGAAACATCCTGAAAATAACCTGAAAACGACTTCCGAACAACCCAGAAGCAACTCGGGAAGAGACCTCTGGTTTGTTTGTGTCCTATTAGATACAGGAAGTCGAGAACGGTTTCAGAGACTGACAACAGATTACCGACAGAGAGAGAGAGAGAGAGAGTTTGTCTCTGAGTTTTGGAGTTGGAAGACACTGAAGCAGTCTGAAGCAGTACTGGATCTGACGCTGGATTGGCTCTGACCCCTGACCTGGCTATTGGGGAGAGAAGCACCACTTCAGAGTTCTGAGGTCAAGAGTCACTGCAGCACTGTCATCAAGACGGGTAGATCCTGAAGATACGCAACCCGCGGTAGAGATGCAACCTGAAACTGGATGTTGTGGATCTCTGATCTAAAAGAAAAGAAGACTGCAGTTGTTCCTGAGGATTCTGTTATGGACCCTTTAGTACTGAGACTGTCCTCTTCATCTTTAATAATAGTACTGAGACTGTCCTCTTCATCTTTAATAATAGTACTGAGACTGTCCTCTTCATCTTTAATAATAGTACTGAGACTGTCCTCTTCATCTTTAATAATAGTATTGAGACTGTCCTCTTCATCTTTAATAATAGTACTGAGACTGTCCTCTTCATCTTCAACCCTTTAGTACTGAGACTGTCCTCTTCATCTTTAATAATAGTACTGAGACTGTCCTCTTCATCTTTAATAATAGTACTGAGACTGTCCTCTTCATCTTTAATAATAGTACTGAGACTGTCCTCTTCACGTTCAACCCTTTAGTACTGAGACTGTCCTCTTCATCTTCAACCCTTTAGTACTGAGACTGTCCTCTTCACCTTCAACCCTTTAGTACTGAGACTGTCCTCTTCATCTTTAATAATAGTACTGAGACTGTCCTCTTCACCTTCAACCCTTTAGTACTGAGACTGTCCTCTTTACATTCAACCCTTTAGTACTGAGACTGTCCTCTTCATCTTTAATAATAGTACTGAGACTGTCCTCTTCATCTTTAATAATAGTACTGAGACTGTCCTCTTCATCTTTAATAATAGTACTGAGACTGTCCTCTTCATATTTAATAATAGTACTGAGACTGTCCTCTTCATCTTTAATAATAGTACTGAGACTGTCCTCTTCACCTTTAATAATAGTACGGAGACTGTCCTCTTCATCTTTAATAATAGTACTGAGACTGTCCTCTTCATCTTTAATAATAGTACTGAGACTGTCCTCCTCATCTTCAACCCTTTAGTACTGAGACTGTCCTCTTCACCTTTAATAATAGTACGGAGACTGTCCTCTTCATCTTCAACCCTTTAGTACTGAGACTGTCCTCTTCATCTTTAATAATAGTACTGAGACTGTCCTCTTCATCTTCAACCCTTTAGTTCTGATACTGTCCTCTTCATCTTTAATAATAGTACTGAGACTGTCCTCTTCATCTTTAATAATAGTACTGAGACTGTCCTCTTCATCTTTAATAATAGTACTGAGACTGTCCTCTTCACCTTCAACCCTTTAGTACTGAGACTGTCCTCTTCATCTTTAATAATAGTACTGAGACTGTCCTCTTCACCTTTAATAATAGTACTGAGACTGTCCTCTTCACCTTTAATAATAGTACTGAGACTGTACTCTTCATCTTTAATAATAGTACTGAGACTGTCCTCTTCATCTTCAACCCTTTAGTACTGAGACTGTCCTCTTCATCTTTAATAATAGTACTGAGACTGTCCTCTTCATCTTTAATAATAGTACTGAGACTGTCCTCTTCATCTTTAATAATAGTACTGAGACTGTCCTCTTCATCTTTAATAATAGTACTGAGACTGTCCTCTTCATCTTTAATAATAGTACTGAGACTGTCCTCTTCACGTTCAACCCTTTAGTACTGAGACTGTCCTCTTCATCTTCAACCCTTTAGTACTGAGACTGTCCTCTTCACCTTCAACCTTTTAGTACTGAGACTGTCCTCTTCATCTTTAATAATAGTACTGAGACTGTCCTCTTCACCTTCAACCCTTTAGTACTGAGACTGTCCTCTTTACGTTCAACCCTTTAGTACTGAGACTGTCCTCTTCATCTTTAATAATAGTACTGAGACTGTCCTCTTCATCTTTAATAATAGTACTGAGACTGTCCTCTTCATCTTTAATAATAGTACTGAGACTGTCCTCTTCATCTTTAATAATAGTACTGAGACTGTCCTCTTCATCTTTAATAATAGTACTGAGACTGTCCTCTTCATCTTTAATAATAGTACTGAGACTGTCCTCTTCACCTTTAATAATAGTACGGAGACTGTCCTCTTCATCTTTAATAATAGTACTGAGACTGTCCTCTTCATCTTTAATAATAGTACTGAGACTGTCCTCCTCATCTTCAACCCTTTAGTACTGAGACTGTCCTCTTCACCTTTAATAATAGTACGGAGACTGTCCTCTTCATCTTTAATAATAGTACTGAGACTGTCCTCTTCATCTTCAACCCTTTAGTACTGAGACTGTCCTCTTCATCTTTAATAATAGTACTGAGACTGTCCTCTTCATCTTCAACCCTTTAGTTCTGATACTGTCCTCTTCATCTTTAATAATAGTACTGAGACTGTCCTCTTCATCTTTAATAATAGTACTGAGACTGTCCTCTTCATCTTTAATAATAGTACTGAGACTGTCCTCTTCACCTTCAACCCTTTAGTACTGAGACTGTCCTCTTCATCTTTAATAATAGTACTGAGACTGTCCTCTTCACCTTTAATAATAGTACTGAGACTGTCCTCTTCACCTTTAATAATAGTACTGAGACTGTCCTCTTCATCTTTAATAATAGTACTGAGACTGTCCTCTTCATCTTCAACCCTTTAGTACTGAGACTGTCCTCTTCATCTTTAATAATAGTACTGAGACTGTCCTCTTCATCTTTAATAATAGTACTGAGACTGTCCTCTTCATCTTTAATAATAGTACTGAGACTGTCCTCTTCATCTTTAATAATAGTACTGATACTGTCCTCTTCATCTTCAACCCTTTAGTTCTGAGACTGTCCTCTTCATCTTTAATAATAGTACTGAGACTGTCCTCTTCATCTTTAATAATAGTACTGAGACTGTCCTCTTCATCTTTAATAATAGTACTGAGACTGTCCTCTTCATCTTCAACCCTTTAGTACTGAGACTGTCCTCTTCATCTTTAATAATAGTACTGAGACTGTCCTCTTCATCTTTAATAATAGTACTGAGACTGTCCTCTTCATCTTTAATAATAGTACTGAGACTGTCCTCTTCATCTTTAATAATAGTACTGAGACTGTCCTCTTCATCTTTAATAATAGTACTGAGACTGTCCTCTTCACGTTCAACCCTTTAGTACTGAGACTGTCCTCTTCATCTTTAATAATAGTACTGAGACTGTCCTCTTCATCTTCAACCCTTTAGTACTGAGACTGTCCTCTTCATCTTTAATAATAGTACTGAGACTGTCCTCTTCATCTTTAATAATAGTACTGAGACTGTCCTCTTCATCTTTAATAATAGTACTGAGACTGTCCTCTTCATCTTCAACCCTTTAGTACTGAGACTGTCCTCTTCATCTTTAATAATAGTACTGAGACTGTCCTCTTCATCTTTAATAATAGTACTGAGACTGTCCTCTTCATCTTCAACCCTTTAGTACTGAGACTGTCCTCTTCATCTTTAATAATAGTACTGAGACTGTCCTCTTCATCTTTAATAATAGTACTGAGACTGTCCTCTTCACCTTCAACCCTTTAGTACTGAGACTGTCCTCTTCACCTTCAACCCTTTAGTACTGAGACTGTCCTCTTCATCTTTAATAATAGTACTGGGACTGTCCTCTTCACCTTCAAACCTTTAGTACTGAGACTGTCCTCTTCACCTTCAACCCTTTAGTACTGAGACTGTCCTCTTTACGTTCAACCCTTTAGTACTGAGACTGTCCTCTTCATCTTTAATAATAGTACTGAGACTGTCCTCTTCATCTTTAATAATAGTACTGAGACTGTCCTCTTCATCTTTAATAATAGTTCTTAGACTGTCCTCTTCATCTTTAATAATAATACTGAGACTGTCCTCTTCACGTTCAACCCTTTAGTTCTGAGACTGTCCTCTTCATCTTTAATAATAGTACTAAAACTGTCCTCTTCATCTTTAATAATAGTATTGAGACTGTCCTCTTCATCTTTAATAATAGTTCTGAGACTGTCCTCTTCATCTTTAATAATAGTACTGAGACTGTCCTCTTCATCTTTAATAATAGTACTGATACTGTCCTCTTCATCTTCAACCCTTTAGTTCTGAGACTGTCCTCTTCATCTTTAATAATAGTACTGAGACTGTCCTCTTCATCTATAATAATAGTACTGAGACTGTCCTCGTCATCTTTAATAATAGTACTGAGACTGTCCTCTTCATCTTCAACCCTTTAGTACTGAGACTGTCCTCTTCATCTTTAATAATAGTACTGAGACTGTCCTCTTCATCTTCAACCCTTTAGTACTGAGACTGTCCTCTTCACCTTCAACCCTTTAGTACTGAGACTGTCCTCTTCATCTTTAATAATAGTACTGAGACTGTCCTCTTCACCTTCAACCCTTTAGTACTGAGACTGTCCTCTTCACCTTCAACCCTTTAGTACTGAGACTGTCCTCTTTACGTTCAACCCTTTAGTACTGAGACTGTCCTCTTCATCTTTAATAATAGTACTGAGACTGTCCTCTTCATCTTTAATAATAGTACTGAGACTGTCCTCTTCATCTTTAATAATAGTTCTGAGACTGTCCTCTTCATCTTTAATAATAATACTGAGACTGTCCTCTTCACGTTCAACCCTTTAGTTCTGAGACTGTCCTCTTCATCTTTAATAATAGTACTAAAACTGTCCTCTTCATCTTTAATAATAGTATTGAGACTGTCCTCTTCATCTTTAATAATAGTTCTGAGACTGTCCTCTTCATCTTTAATAATAGTACTGAGACTGTCCTCTTCATCTTTAATAATAGTACTGATACTGTCCTCTTCATCTTCAACCCTTTAGTTCTGAGACTGTCCTCTTCATCTTTAATAATAGTACTGAGACTGTCCTCTTCATCTATAATAATAGTACTGAGACTGTCCTCTTCATCTTTAATAATAGTACTGAGACTGTCCTCTTCATCTTCAACCCTTTAGTACTGAGACTGTCCTCTTCATCTTTAATAATAGTACTGAGACTGTCCTCTTCATCTTCAACCCTTTAGTACTGAGACTGTCCTCTTCACCTTCAACCCTTTAGTACTGAGACTGTCCTCTTCATCTTTAATAATAGTACTGAGACTGTCCTCTTCACCTTCAACCCTTTAGTACTGAGACTGTCCTCTTCACCTTCAACCCTTTAGTACTGAGACTGTCCTCTTTACGTTCAACCCTTTAGTACTGAGACTGTCCTCTTCATCTTTAATAATAGTACTGAGACTGTCCTCTTCATCTTTAATAATAGTACTGAGACTGTCCTCTTCATCTTTAATAATAGTTCTGAGACTGTCCTCTTCATCTTTAATAATAATACTGAGACTGTCCTCTTCACGTTCAACCCTTTAGTTCTGAGACCTGGTCTAGCCTCCAGCCTGTGTGTGGCAACCTGGTCTTGCCTCCAGCCTGTGTGTGGCAACCTGGTCTAGCCTCCAGCCTGTGTGTGGTAACCTGGTCTAGCCTCCAGCCTGTGTGTGGCAACCTGGTCTTGCCTCCAGCCTGTGTGTGGCAACCTGGTCTAGCCTCCAGCCTGTGTGTGGTAACCTGGTCTAGCCTCCAGCCTGTGTGTGGTAACCTGGTCTAGCCTCCTGCCTGTGTGTGGTAACCTGGTCTAGCCTCCTGCCTGTGTGTGGTAACCATGGAGACCATCATGGTGGAGTAGAGTGGTGCTCCAGCGGTTTTCTCTTGGATCCTAATGGAAGAGTAGTAGTGCTCTTCTGGTAGGTACCTGTCCCTCTCCTGTCCTGTGATCCCCGTGGGCTCTGAGCCACTGCTACTGGATACTGTCATTGGGGAGTAAGACAACCAGAGCCCCCTTCATCCCCTGCCCTCCTACCCCTACGCCCATACCTTCCACCCTCTGTCTCTCTCTGTGGTCCTCTCTGTCTCTCTCTGTGGTCCTTTCTGTGGTCATCTCTGCCTATCTCTCTGGTCATTTATGTCTCTCTCTGTGGTCCTCTCTGTCTCTCTCTGTGGTCATCTCTGCCTTTCTCTCTGGTCATTTCTGTCTCTCTCTGTGGTCCTCTCTGTCTCTCTCTGTGGTCATCTCTGCCTTTCTCTCTGGTCATTTCTGTCTCTCTCTGTGGTCCTCTCTGTCTCTCTCTGTGGTCATCTCTGTCTCTCTCTGTGGTACTCTCTGTCTTTCTCTCTCTCTCTGTTCCTCTTCTCTCTCTCTGTAGTCCTCTCTGTCTGTCTCTGTGGTCCTCTCTGCCTCTCTGGTCATCTCTGTCTCTCTCTGTGGTCTTCTCTGTCTCTCTGTGGTCCTCTCTCTCTCTGTGGTCCTCTCTGTCTCTCTCTCTAGTCCTCTCTCTCTCTCGCTCTCTCTCTCTCTCTCTCTCTCTCTCTCTCTGTGGTCCTCTCTGTCTCTCTCTGTGGTCCTCTCTGTCTCTCTCTGTGGTCCTCTCTGTCTC
>NC_092175.1:39321399-39328899 GCF_045791955.1 Oncorhynchus clarkii lewisi | reverse complement strand
CTCTCTTCCTCTCTCCCTCCCTCTCTCCCCCTCTCCCTCTTTCTCGCTCTCTCTCTTCCTCTCTCTCCCTCCCTCTCTCCCTCTCTCCTTATCTCTTAGTCTCAGCTGACTTTCATCAGTCTAATAGTTTAAAGGTTGTCTCTAACAAATGTCACTGTGTGTCACTGAGACATGCCACTAGATTTAGATAAGCCAAGCTAAAGCAAAGAATGAGGATCTGCTTTACAGATGAAGCTGTGTGTGTTTGTTAGGGATATTAGGGTTAGGGTTATTTAACCATGTTATTTTTACTCATTGTGTATTTATTCCTTGTGTTATTATTTTTCTGTTTCGCTCGGTATTGTCTGTAAGGAAGCATTTCACTCATAGTCTACAGCATAGTCATAGTAAACACTCATAGTAAACACTCATAGTCTACACCATAGTCATAGTAAACACTCATAGTAAACACTCATAGTCTACACCATAGTCATAGTAAACACTCATAGTCATAGTAAACACTCATAGTCTACATCATAGTCATAGTAAACACTCATAGTCATAGTAAACACTCATAGTAAACACTCATAGTCTACAGCATAGTCATAGTAAACACTCATAGTAAATACTCATAGTAAACACTCTTAGTCTACATCATAGTCATAGTAAACACTCATAGTCATAGTAAACACTCATAGTAAACACTCATAGTCTACACCATAGTCATAGTAAACACTCATAGTAAACACTCATAGTAAACACTCATAGTCATAGTAAACACTCATAGTAAACACACTTAGTCTACACCATAGTCATAGTAAACACTCATAGTCATAGTAAACACTCATAGTAAACACACTTAGTCTACACCATAGTCATAGTAAACACTCATAGTAAACACTCTTAGTCTACATCATAGTCATAGTAAACACTCATAGTCATAGTAAACACTCATAGTAAACACTCATAGTCTACACCATAGTCATAGTAAACACTCATAGTAAACACTCATAGTCTACACCATAGTCATAGTAAACACTCATAGTCTACATCATAGTCATAGTAAACACTCATAGTCATAGTAAACACTCATAGTAAACACTCATAGTCTACAGCATAGTCATAGTAAACACTCATAGTAAATACTCATAGTAAACACTCTTAGTCTACATCATAGTCATAGTAAACACTCATAGTCATAGTAAACACTCATAGTAAACACTCATAGTCTACACCATAGTCATAGTAAACACTCATAGTAAACACTCATAGTAAACACTCATAGTCATAGTAAACACTCATAGTAAACACACTTAGTCTACACCATAGTCATAGTAAACACTCATAGTCATAGTAAACACTCATAGTAAACACACTTAGTCTACACCATAGTCATAGTAAACACTCATAGTCATAGTAAACACTCATAGTAAATACTCATAGTAAACACTCATAGTCTACATCATAGTCATAGTAAACACTCATAGTCATAGTAAACACTCATAGTAAATACTCATAGTAAACACTCATAGTCTACATCATAGTCATAGTAAACACTCATAGTCATAGTAAACACTCATAGTAAACACCTGTTGTTTACGAAGCACGTGACAAATTGCATTTCATTTGACTGAAAATGTAACATGAATCAGTCCGAAAATCTATTCAAACATTACGAACCGCCGATGTAACATCCTGCTGGTTCACTAATGCTTGATATAATATATATACTATGATATATTACAATACCTATGATCTTCTGTGAATGAATGGCAGCAGCTTGTTGAACTAAGACTGTAAATCAAATCAAATCACATTTTATTTGGGGGGGGCAATGATAATAGTCTGCGTAGCCATTTGATTAGCTGTTCAGTAGTCTTAAGGCTTGGGGGTAGAAGCTGTTTAGAAGCCTCTTGGACCTAGACTTGGCACTCCGGTACTTCTTGCTGTGCGTTAGCAGAGAGAGCAGTCTATGACTAGGGTGGCTGGAGTCTTTAACAATTTTTAGGGCCTTCCTCTGACACTGCCTGGTGTAGAGGTCCTGGAAGGCAGGAAGCTTGGCCCCGGTGATGTACTGGGCTGTACGCACTACCCTCTGTAGTGCATTGCGGTCGGAGGCCGAGCATTTGCCATACCAGTCGATGATGCAACCAGTCAGGATGCTCTCGATGGTGCAGCTGTAGAACGTTTTGAGGATCTCAGGACCCATGCCAAATCTTTTCAGTTTCCTGAGGGGGAATAGGCTTTGTCGCGCCCTCTTCACGACTGTCTTGGTGTGTTTGGACCATGTTAGTTTGTTGTTGATGTGGACACCAAGGAACTTGAAGCTCTCAACCTGCTCCACTACAGCCCCGTTGATGAGAATGGGGGCGTGCTCGGTCCTCCTTTTCCTGTAGTCCACAATCATCTCCTTTGTCTTGATCACTTTAAGGGAGAGGTTGTTGTCCTTGCACCACATGGCCAGGTCTCTGACCTCCCTTAGGCTGTCTCACCATTGTCGGTGATCAGGCCTACCACTGTTGTGTCGTCTGCAAATTTAATGATGGTGTTGGAGTCGTGCTTGGCCATGCAGTCATTGGTGAACAGGGAGTACAGGAGAGGACTGAGTATGCACCCCTGAGTGGCCCCTGTGTTGAGGATCAGCGTGGCGGATGTGTTGTTACCTACCCTTACCACCTGGGGGCGGCCCGTCAGGAAGTCCAGGATCCAGTTGCAGAGGGAGGTGTTCAGTCCCTGGGTCCTTAGCTTAGTCTCACATAAGTGTTCCTTTTGTCCAGGTGGGAAAGGGCAGTGTGGAGTGCAATAGAGATTGCATCATCTGTGGATCTCTTAGTAGTATGCTACATACATATGCAAAATTGGAGTGGGTCTAGGGTTTCTGGGATAATGGTGTTGATAGTGTTGATGTGAGCCATGACCAGCCTTTCAAAGCTGGGCACAGGGACTATGGTGGTCTGCATGAAACATGTTGGTATTACAGACTGGGCCAGAGATAGGTTGAACAACTCAGTGAAGAAACTTGACAGCTGGTCAGCTCATTTTCTGACTGCGTATCCTGGTAATCCGTCTGACCCTGCGGCCTTGTGAATGTTAGCCTGTTTAAAGGTCTTAGTCATAGTCGGCTACGGAGAGCGAGATCACACATGGTTTTAGTCGTTTTGCTTTAAACAGAGTGCCTTTGTTCATTTTTACACAAACAGGGTAAAGTTGTAATTTCATAACAAGGACAGCAATCGAATTTTGATAGCCACACTGGTCAGAACAGGAGAAGAGCAGCTCTCCTCCATAGAGTTCCAAACAGTCAAAACCTTTGGCATTTCAGACAGGGTTGAAATCAAAGCTATGCTATATTATTATTAGCTAAATATCGACATATTACTAGTTTAAAACATTTTACAAATACAAGTTCATCTAATTCATTAATCTGGGGGTTTCAGGTGAAAAATTACCCCTAATCTGGTCTCAGTTCTCAGGTCATTACCAGTTCCATATCGGGGTCCATATCGGGGTTCATATCGGGGTCCATATCGGGGTCATATCGGGGTTCATATCGGGTTCCATATCGGGGTCCATATTGGGGTCCATATCGGGTCCATATCGGGGTCCATATCGGGGTCATATCGGGTCCATATCGGGGTCATATCGGGTCCATATCGGCCCCATATCGGGGTCCATATCGGTTTCCATATCGGGTTCCATATTGGGGTCATATCGGGTTCCATATCAGGTTCCATATTGGAATCCATATCGGGTCCATATCGGGTCCATATCGGGTTCCATATCAGGTTCCATATCGGGTTATATCGGGTTCATATCGGGTTCCATACCGGCTCCATATCGGGGTCATATCGGGGTTCATATCGGGTTCCATATCGGGTTCCCAATTTGGGGTCCATATCGGGTCCATATCGGGGTCCATATCGGGGTCATATCGGGTCCATATCGGGGTCATATCGGGTCCATATCGGCTCCATATCGGCCCCATATCGGGGTCCATATCGGTTTCCATATCGGGGTCATATCGGGTTCCATATCGAGGTCATATCGGGTTCCATATCGGGTTCCATATCAGGTTCCATATTGGAATCCATATCGGGTCCATATCGGGTCCATATCGGGTTCCATATCAGGTTCCATATCGGGTTATATCGGGTTCATATCGGGTTCCATATCGGGGTCCATATTGGGGTCCATATCGGGTCCATATCGGGGTCCATATCGGGGTCATATCGGGTCCATATCGGGGTCATATCGGGTCCATATCGGCCCCATATCGGGGTCCATATCGGTTTCCATATCGGGTTCCATATTGGGGTCATATCGGGTTCCATATCTGGTTCCATATTGGAATCCATATCGGGTCCATATCGGGTCCATACCGGCTCCATATCGGGGTCATATCGGGGTTCATATCGGGTTCCATATCGGGTTCCCAATTTGGGGTCCATATCGGGTCCATATCGGGGTCCATATCGGGGTCATATCGGGTCCATATCGGGGTCATATCGGGTTCCATATCGGGGTCATATCGGGTTCCATATCGGGTTCCATATCAGGTTCCATATTGGAATCCATATCGCGTCCATATCGGGTCCATATCGGGTTCCATATCAGGTTCCATATCGGGTTATATCGGGTTCATATCGGGTTCCATATCGGGGTCCATATTGGGGTCCATATCGGGTCCATATCGGGGTCCATATCGGGGTCATATCGGGTCCATATCGGGGTCATATCGGGTCCATATCGGACCCATATCGGGGTCCATATCGGTTTCCATATCGGGTTCCATATTGGGGTCATATCGGGTTCCATATCAGGTTCCATATTGGAATCCATATCGGGTCCATATCGGGTCCATACCGGCTCCATATCGGGGTCATATCGGGGTTCATATCGGGTTCCATATCGGGTTCCCAATTTGGGGTCCATATCGGGTCCATATCGGGGTCCATATCGGGGTCATATCGGGTCCATATCGGGGTCATATCGGGTCCATATCGGCTCCATATCGGCCCCATATCGGGGTCCATATCGGTTTCCATATCGGGGTCATATCGGGTTCCATATCGGGGTCATATCGGGTTCCATATCGGGTTCCATATCAGGTTCCTTATTGGAATCCATATCGGGTCCATATCGGGTCCATATCGGGTTCCATATCAGGTTCCATATCGGGTTATATCGGGTTCATATCGGGTTCCATACCGGCTCCATATCGGGGTCCATATCGGCCCCATATCGGGGTCCATATCGGTTTCCATATCGGGGTCATATCGGGTTCCATATCGGGGTCATATCGGGTTCCATATCAGGTTCCATATTGGGGTTATATCGGGGTCCCATATCGGGTCCCATATCGGGTCCATATCGGGGTCATATCGGGTTCCATATCAGGTTCCATATTGGAATCCATATCGGGTCCATATCGGGTCCATATCGGGTCCATATCGGGTTCCATATCAGGTTCCATATCGGGTTATATCGGGTTCATATCGGGTTCCATACCGGCTCCATATCGGGGTCCATATCAGCCCCATATCGGGGTCCATATTGGTTTCCATATCGGGGTCATATCGGGTTCCATATCGGGGTCATATCGGGTTCCATATCAGGTTCCATATTGGGGTTATATCGGTGTCATATCGGGTCCCATATCGGGTCCCATATCGGGTCCATGTCGGGGTCATATCGGGTTCCATATCAGGTTCCATATTGGGGTTATATCGGTGTCATATCGGGTCCCATATCGTGTCCATATCGGGGTCATATCGGGTTCCATATCAGGTTCCATATCGGTGTCATATTGGGTCCATATCGGGGTTATACCGGGGTCCATATCGGGTTCCATATCGGGGTCCATATCGGGTTCCATATCGGGGTCATATCGGGTTCCATATCAGGTTCCATATCGGTGTCATATTGGGTCCATATCGGGGTTATACCGGGGTCCATATCGGGTTCCATATCGGGGTCCATATCGTGTTCCATATCGCGATCCATATCGGGGTCATATCGGGGTCCATATCGGCTCCATATCGGGGTCATATCGGTGTCCATGTCGGGTCCATATTGGGGTCCATATCGGGGTCCATGTCGGCTCCATATCGAGGTCATATCGGGGTCCATATTGGGTCCATATTGGGGTCCATATTGGGGTCCATATCGGGGTCATATCGGGGTCCATATCGGGTCCATATTGGGGTCCATATCGGGGTCATATCGGGTCCATATTGGGGTCATATCGGGTCCATATCGGGTCCATTTCTGGTCCACCCGGGCTCTTTAACCTGTTGCGACGACCAAACCCGGATCCGGGATTCTATTTATAGACCTAAGCTCATTACCATAACGCAACGTTAACTATTCATGAAAATCGCAAATGAAATTAAATAAATATGCTAGCTCTCAAGCTTAACCTTTTGTTAACAACACTGTCATCTCAGATTTTCAAAATATGCTTTTCAACCATAGGAAAACAATCATTTGTGTAACAGTAGCTAGCTAGCGTAGCATTTAGCGTTAGCATTAGCGTTAGCATTAGCGTTAGCATTTAGCAGGCAACTATCACAAAAACAAGTAAAGCCTTCAAATAAAATAACTTACCTTTGAAGAACTTCTGATGTTTTCAATGAGGAGACTCTCAGTTAGATAGCAGATGCTCCGTTTTTCCAAAAAGATTCTTTGTGTATTAGAAATAGCTCCGTTTTGTACATCACATTTGGCTACCAAAAAAAAAAAAAAAAAAACGAAAATTCAGCCCTCAAAACGCAAACTTTTTTCCAAATTAACTCCATAATATCGACTGAAACATGGCAAACGTGGTTTAGAATCAATCCTCAAGGTGTTTTTCCACATATCTCTTCAATGATATATCCTTCGTGGAAGCCTGGTTTCTCCTTGCTCTCAAATGGAAAAATAATTGCACCTGGCTTTACGCTCCAATTTCGACGCAGGGACACCAGGCGGACACTTGGAAAATGTAGTCTCTTATGGTCAATCTTCCAATGATATGCCTACAAATACGTCACAATGCTGCTAACACTTTGGGGGAACGACAGAAAGTGTAGGCTCATTCCTTGCGCAATCACAGCCATATAAGGAGACAATGGAAAACAGAGCTTCAGAAATTCTGCTCATTTCCTGGTTGATGCATCATCTTGGTTTCGCCTGTAGAATTAGTTCTGGGGCACTTACAGACAATATCTTTGCAGATTCTGAAACTTCAGAGTGTTTTCTTTCAAAAACTGTCAAGAATATGCATAGTCGAGCATCTTTTCGTGACAAAATATCACGCTTAAAACGGGAATGTTTTTTATCCAAAAATGAAATAGCGCCCCTAGAGATCAAAGAGGTTAAGACCTCTACCTGGTGAGTGATGAAGGGAGAAAAAGAGAGACTAAACTTAGTACCTGAGCTGTGAACTGTCACAAAGTATACGTATATGTCATAACTAATCACCATTTTCCTCTCCTCTCCTCTCCTCTCCTCTCCTCTCCTCTCCTCTCCTCTCCTCTCCAC
>NC_092175.1:39296399-39316399 GCF_045791955.1 Oncorhynchus clarkii lewisi | reverse complement strand
ATACTGATGGAAGGTTGTTGGTCCATTATACTGATGGAAGGTTGTTGGAAGGTTGTTGGTCCATTATACTGATGGAAGGTTGTTGGAAGGTTGTTGGTCCATTATACTGATGGAAGGTTGTTGGTCCATTATACTGATGGAAGGTTGTTGGTCCATTATACTGATGGAAGGTTGTTGGAAGGTTGTTGGTCCATTATAGTGATGGAAGGTTGTTGGTCCATTATAGTGATGGAAGGTTGTTGGTCCATTATAGTGATGGAAGGTTGTTGGTCCATTATAGTGATGGAAGGTTGTTGGTCCATTATACTGATGGAAGGTTGTTGGAAGGTTGTTGGTCCATTATAGTGATGGAAGGTTGTTGGTCCATTATAGTGATGGAAGGTTGTTGGTCCATTATAGTGATGGAAGGTTGTTGGTCCACAGATACACAGTATTTTGGTGGTTTTAGGAGGGTGTGTTATGCCTCTCAGTAATCCAGTGAGGCCCAGTCAGGACAGGACAGATGGAGACCCAACTACTATAACCTCTTTACAGATTATCTCCGAATAGCCTGGTACGACACACACATTATCTCCCAATAGCCTGGTGCGTAACACACATTATCTCCCAATAGCCTTGTTCGGCACATGCATTATCTACCAATAGCCTGGTACGGAACACACATTATCTCCCAATAGCCTGGTACGGACAACACATTATCTCCCAATAGTCTGGTACGGAACACACATTATCTCCCAATAGTCTGGTACGGAACACACACATTCTCTCCCAATAGCCTGGTACGGACACACATTATCTCCCAATAGCCTGGTACGGACAACACATTATCTCCCAATAGTCTGGTACGGAACACACATTATCTCCCAATAGTCTGGTACGGAACACACACATTCTCTCCCAATAGCCTGGTACGGAACACACATTATCTCATAATAGCCTGGTACGGAACACACATTATCTCCCAATAGCCTGGTACGGGCAACACATTATCTCCCAATAGCCTGGTACGGAACACACATTATCTCCCAATAGCCTGGTACGGGCAACACATTATCTCCCAATAGCCTGGTACGGCACACACATTATCTCCCAATAGCCTGGTACGGAACACACATTATCTCACTATAACCTGTAAGAGATGCAACACTAAATACACAAACAAACAAACAAACAAAGCAAGAAAACAAAGCAACAGCAAGGACATGGAGATAACTGTAGCTGTATAAACTGTATGTATACAGACACTGTTAGCTATATGTATAAAGATGTATCAGATTGGCGTGATAAGTGACGTATTACCTCCCGTGTGTGTCTGTGCTACCAGATTCCCTGCTGTGAGGAAGAAGTTCATCTCTGAGCTGAAGGAGTTGAGACAGAAGGAACAGAACCACTATGTTTTCCAGTCTACCATCAGCCTCATCATGGGAGTCAAGTTCTTCAGGATTAAGATGTACCCCGTGGAGGACTTCGAGGCCTCCTTCCAGTTCATGCAGGTGTGTGTGTGTGCGTGTGCGTGTGCGTGTGTGTGTGTGCGTGTGTGCGTGTGTGTGCGTGTGTGCGTGCGTGCGTGTGCGTAGTGGATGTGTATCGTTACTGCCTCGTCGAGACCTAGATGTACCTTTGCCCCGGATCCAAAATGGCCACGTTTGCTTTTCTGGTTCAGTGGTGTTGACTGAGCTTCTTGTCATGTGTCGTTACAGGTTACTGAATCCATTCAGTATTCATGTATGTTTTGTTTGGTGTGTCTCTCAGTTTATCTTAAGTGTTGTAGGAGTGTGTATAATCATATGATGTATATATTTAACTCTCTAGGAGTGTGTATAATGATGTATATATATATATACAGTATAACTCTCTCTAGGAGTGTGTATAATGATGTATATATATATATACAGTATAACTCTCTCTAGGAGTGTGTATAATGATGTATATATAACTCTCTAGGAGTGTGTATAATGATGCATATATTTAACTCTCTCTAGGAGTGTGTATAATGATGTATATATATATATAACTCTCTAGGAGTGTATAATGATGTATATATACAGTATAACTCTCTCTAGGAGTGTGTATAATGATGTATATATATATATAACTCTCTAGGAGTGTATAATGATGTATATATTTAACTCTCTCTAGGAGTGTGTATAATGATGTATATATACAGTATAACTCTCTCTAGGAGTGTGTATAATGATGTATATATATATATATATATATATATATATATAACTCTCTCTAGGAGTGTGTATAATGATGTATATATACAGTATAACTCTCTCTAGGAGTGTGTATAATGATGTATATATACAGTATAACTCTCTCTAGGAGTGTGTATAATGATGTATATATATATATATATATATAACTCTCTCTAGGAGTGTGTATAATGATGTATATATACAGTATAACTCTCTCTAGGAGTGTGTATAATGATGTATATATACAGTATAACTCTCTCTAGGAGTGTGTATAATGATGTATATATATATTTAACTCTCTCTAGGAGTGTGCCCAGTATTTCCTGGAGGTGAAGGATAAGGACATTAAACATTCTCTGGCTGGACTCTTCGTAGAGATACTGGTTCCTGTAGCTGCAGTAAGTCTACCCTACACCAGTCTGTCTCTACACCAGTCTGTCTCTACACCAGTCTGTCTCTACACCAGTCTGTATCAACACCAGTCTGTATCAACACCAGTCTGTCTCTACACCAGTCCGTCTATATACCAGTCTGTCTCTACACCAGTCCGTCTATATACCAGTCTGTATCAACACCAGTCTGTATCAACACCAGTCTGTCTCTACACCAGTCTGTATCAACACCAGTCTGTTTCAACACCAGTCCGTCTATATACCAGTCCGTCTATATACCAGTCCGTCTATATACCAGTCTGTCTCTACACCAGTCTGTCTCTACACCAGTCCGTCTATATACCAGTCTGTCTCTACACCAGTCTGGCTCTACACCAGTCCGTCTATACACCAGTCTGTATCAACACCAGTCTGTCTCTACACCAGTCCGTCTATACACCAGTCTGTCTCCACACCAGTCTGTCTCCACACCAGTCTGTCTCCACACCAGTCTGTCTCTACACCAGTCTGTCTCTACACCAGTCTGTCTCTACACCAGTCTGTCTCTACACTTGTCGCATATCCTCTCACACCTCTCTCACACTCCTCATATCTTCTCATATCCCCTCATATCCTCTCACATCTCTCTCACACTCCTCATATCTTCTCATATCCCCTCACATCTCTCTCACACCTCTCATATCTTCTCATATCCCCTCATATCCTCTCACACCTCTCTCACACTCCTCATATCTTCTCATATCCCCTCATATCCTCTCACATCTCTCTCACACTCCTCATATCTTCTCATATCCCCTCACATCTCTCTCACACCTCTCATATCTTCTCATATCCCCTCATATCCTCTCACATCTCTCTCACACTCCTCATATCTTCTCATATCCCCTCACATCTCTCTCACACCTCTCATATCTTCTCATATCCCCTCATATCCTCTCACATCTCTCTCACACTCCTCATATCTTCTCATATCCCCTCATATCCTCTCACACCTCTCATATCTTCTCATATCTTCTAATGTCCTCTCACATCTCTCTCACATCTCTCTCACACTCCTCATATCTTCTCATATCCCCTCATATCCTCTCACATCTCTCTCACACTCCTCATATCTTCTCATATCCCCTCATATCCTCTCACACCTCTCTCACACTCCTCATATCTTCTCATATCCCCTCATATCCTCTCACATTTCTCTCACACTCCTCATATCTTCTCATATCCCCTCATATCCTCTCACACCTCTCTCACACTCCTCATATCCCCTCATATCCTTTCACATCTCTCTCACACCTCTCATATCCCCTCATATCTCTCTCACACCTCTCATATCTTCTCATATCCCCTCATATCCTCTCACATCTCTCTCACACCTCTCATATCTTCTCATATCTCCTCATATCCCCTCACATCTCTCTCACACTCCTCATATCTTCTCATATCTTCTCATATCCTCTCATATCTTCTAATGTCCTCTCACATCTCTCTCACATCTCTCTCATATCTTCTCATATCCTCTCACATCTCTCTCATATCTTCTCACATCTCTCTCATATCCCCTCATATCCCCTCATATCTATCTCACACTCCTCATATCTTCTCATATCCCCTCATATGCTCTCACATCTCTCTCACACCTCTCATATCTTCTCATATCCTCTCACATCTATCTCACACTCCTCATATCTTCTCATATCCCCTCATATCCTCTCACATCTATCTCATACTCCTCATATCCCCTCATATCCCCTCATATCCTCTCACATCTCTCTCACACTCCTCATATCTTCTCATATCCCCTCATATTCTCTCACATCTCTCACACCTCTCATATCCCCTCATATCCTCTCACATCTCTCTCACACTCCTCATATCCCCTCATATCCTCTCACATCTCTCTCACACTCCTCATATCCCCTCTTATCCCCTCATATCCTCTCACATCTATCTCACATCCCCTCATATCTTCTCATATCTTCTCATATCCTCTCACATCTCTCTCACACTCCTCATATCTTCTCATATCCCCTCATATCCTCTCACATCTCTCTCATATCCCCTCATATCTTCTCATATCCTCTCACATCTCTCATATCCCCTCATATCTTCTCATATCCTCTCACATCTCTCTCATATCCCCTCATATCTTCTCATATCCTCTCATATCTTCTCATATCCTCCCATATCCTCTCATATCCTCTCATATCTTCTCATATCTTCTCATATCTCTCTCATATCTCATAGTCTCTCATGTCTAATATGGTGTACCTCTAACTCTACTTCATGTTGTAATGTGCCTAATCAATCAATAATGTCACTGGAGATATTAGTCCCCCGTAGCCGCAGTACATATCTCTATACCATATCTTGAAATCTCTCATATCTAATATACTGTACCTGTCCTGTACATTGGTAACCCCTCTGCTCTGTGTATGACCTATGACCTTTTCCCTTTGACCTTGCAGACGGTGAAGAACGAGGTGAATGTTCCGTGTCTGAGGAACTTTGTAGAAAGTCTGTATGACACTACGCTGGACCTGTCCTCTAGGAAGAAACACTCTCTGGTCAGTCTATACCACACTATTGCTGTACTGGTCAGTCTGTTACTGTACTGGTCAGTCTATACCACTCTATTACTGTACTGGTCAGTCTATACCACACTATTACTGTACTGGTCAGTCTATACCACACTATTACTGTACTGGTCAGTTTATACCACACTATTACTGTACTGGTCAGTCTATACCACACTATTACTGTATTGGTCAGTCTATACCACACTATTACTATACTGGTCAGTCTATACCACACTATTACTGTACTGGTCAGTCTGTGCCACACTATTACTGTACTAGTCAGTATATACCACTATATTACTGTACTGGTCAGTCTATAACACACTATTACTGTACTGGTCAGTCTATACCACACTATTACTGTGCTGGTCAGTCTATACCACACTATTACTGTGCTGGTCAGTCTATACCACACTTACTGTACTGGTCAGTCTATACCACACTATTACTGTACTGGTCAGTCTATACCACACTATTACTGTACTGGTCAGTCTATACCACACTAATACTGTACTGGTCAGTCTATATCACACTATTACTGTATACCACACTATTACTGTACTGGTCAGTCTATACCACACTATTACTGTACTGGTCAGTCTATACCACACTAATACTGTACTGGTCAGTCTATACCACACTATTACTGTACTGGTCAGTCTATACCACACTATTACTGTACTGGTCAGTCTATACCACATTATTACTGTGCTGGTCAGTCTATACCACTCTGTTACTGTACTGGTCAGTCTATACCACACAATTACTGTACTGGTCAGTCTATATCACACTATTACTGTACTGGTCAGTCTATACCACACTATTATTGTACTGGTCAGTCTATACCACACTATTACTGTACTGGTCAGTCTATACCACTCTATTACTGTCCTGGTCAGTCGAAACCACTCTGTTACTGTACTGGTCAGTCTATACCACACTATTACTGTACTGGTCAGTCTATACCACTCTTTTACTGTGCTGGTCAGTCTATACCACTCTATTACTGTACTGGTCAGTCTATACCACTATATTACTGTACTGGTCAGTCTATACCACATTGTTACTGTACTGGTCAGTCTATACCACTCTATTACTGTACTGGTCAGTCTAGTACTGTGCTGGTCAGTCTATACCACACTATTACTGTACTGGTCAGTCTATACCACTCTATTACTGTACTGGTCAGTCTATACCACTCTATTACTGTACTGGTCAGTCTAATACTGTAGTGGTTAGTCTATACCACACTATTACTGTACTGGTCAGTCTATACCACATTATTACTGTGCTGGTCAGTCTATACCACTCTGTTACTGTACTGGTCAGTCTATACCACACAATTACTGTACTGGTCAGTCTATATCACACTATTACTGTACTGGTCAGTCTATACCACACTATTATTGTACTGCTCAGTCTATACCACACTATTACTGTACTTGTCAGTCTATACCACTCTATTACTGTCCTGGTCAGTCGAAACCACTCTGTTACTGTACTGGTCAGTCTATACCACACTATTACTGTACTGGTCAGTCTATACCACTCTTTTACTGTGCTGGTCAGTCTATACCACTCTATTACTGTACTGGTCAGTCTATACCACTATATTACTGTACTGGTCAGTCTATACCACATTGTTACTGTACTGGTCAGTCTATACCACTCTATTACTGTACTGGTCAGTCTAGTACTGTGCTGGTCAGTCTATACCACACTATTACTGTACTGGTCAGTCTATACCACTCTATTACTGTACTGGTCAGTCTATACCACTCTATTACTGTACTGGTCAGTCTAATACTGTAGTGGTTAGTCTATACCACACTATTACTGTACTGGTCAGTCGAAACCACTTTGTTACTGTACTGGTCAGTCTATACCACACTATTACTGTACTGGTCAGTCTATACCACACTATTACTGTACTGGTCAGTCTATACCACACTATTACTGTATTGGTCAGTCTATACCACACTATTACTGTACTGGTCAGTCTATACCACACTATTACTGTACTGGTCAGTCGAAACCACTTTGTTACTGTACTGGTCAGTCTATACCACACTATTACTGTACTGGTCAGTCTATACCACACTATTACTGTGCTGGTCAGTCTATACCACACTATTACTGTGCTGGTCAGTCTATACCACACTATTAATGTACTGGTCAGTCTATACCACACTATTACTGTACTGGTCAGTCTATACCACACTATTACTGTACTGGTCAGTCTATACCACACTAATACTGTACTGGTCAGTCTATATCACACTATTACTGTACTGGTCAGTCTATACCACACTATTACTGTACTGGTCAGTCTATACCACACTATTACTGTACTGGTCAGTCTATACCACACTAATACTGTACTGGTCAGTCTATACCACACTATTACTGTACTGGTCAGTCTATACCACACTAATACTGTACTGGTCAGTCTATACCACACTATTACTGTACTGGTCAGTCTATACCACACTATTACTGTACTGGTCAGTCTATACCACACTATTACTGTGCTGGTCAGTCTATACCACACTATTACTGTGCTATACCACACTATTACTGGTCAGTCTATACCACTCTATTACTGTACTGGTCAGTCGAAACCACTCTGGTCAGTCTATACCACACTATTACTGTACTGGTCAGTATATACCACACTATTACTGTACTGGTCAGTCTATACCACTCTATTACTGTACTGGTCAGTCGAAACCACTCTGTTACTGTACTGGTCAGTCTATACCACACTATTACTGTGCTGGTCAGTCTATACCACACTATTACTGTGCTGGTCAGTCTATACCACACTATTACTGTACTGGTCAGTCTATACCACACTATTACTGTACTGGTCAGTCTATACCACACTATTACTGTACTGGTCAGTCTATACCACACTATTACTGTACTGGTCAGTCTATACCACATTATTACTGTGCTGGTCAGTCTATACCACTCTGTTACTGTACTGGTCAGTCTATACCACACAATTACTGTACTGGTCAGTCTATACCACACTATTACTGTACTGGTCAGTCTATACCACACTATTACTGTACTGGTCAGTCTATACCACTCTATTACTGTACTGGTCAGTTGAAACCACTCTGTTACTGTACTGGTCAGTCTATACCACACTATTACTGTGCTGGTCAGTCTATACCACACTATTACTGTGCTGGTCAGTCTATACCACACTATTACTGTACTGGTCAGTCTATACCACACTATTACTGTACTGGTCAGTCTATACCACACTAATACTGTACTGGTCAGTCTATATCACACTATTACTGTACTGGTCAGTCTATACCACACTATTACTGTACTGGTCAGTCTAGTACTGGTCAGTCTATACCACACTATACTGTGCACCACTATTACTGTACTGGTCAGTCTATACCACTCTATTACTGTACTGGTCAGTTGAAACCACTCTGTTACTGTACTATACCACACTATTACTGTGCTGGTCAGTCTATACCACACTATTACTGGTCAGTCTATACCACACAATTACTGTACTGGTCATCTATACCACACTATTACTGTACTGGTCAGTCTATACCACACTATACTGTACTGGTCAGTCTATACCACACTATTACTGTACTGGTCAGTCTATACCACACTATTACTGTACTGGTCAGTCTATACCACACTATTACTGTACTGGTCAGTCTATATCACACTATTACTGTACTGGTCAGTCTATACCACACTATTACTGTACTGGTCAGTCTATACCACACTATTACTGTACTGGTCAGTCTATACCACACTAATACTGTACTGGTCAGTCTATACCACACTATTACTGTACTGGTCAGTCTATACCACACTATTACTGTACTGGTCAGTCTATACCACATTATTACTGTGCTGGTCAGTCTATACCACTCTGTTACTGTACTGGTCAGTCTATACCACACAATTACTGTACTGGTCAGTCTATATCACACTATTACTGTACTGGTCAGTCTATACCACACTATTATTGTACTGGTCAGTCTATACCACACTATTACTGTACTGGTCTGTCTATACCACTCTATTACTGTCCTGGTCAGTCGAAACCACTCTGTTACTGTACTGGTCAGTCTATACCACACTATTACTGTACTGGTCAGTCTATACCACTCTTTTACTGTGCTGGTCAGTCTATACCACTCTCTTACTGTACTGGTCAGTCTATACCACTATATTACTGTACTGGTCAGTCTATACCACATTGTTACTGTACTGGTCAGTCTATACCACTCTATTACTGTACTGGTCAGTCTAGGACTGTGCTGGTCAGTCTATACCGCACTATTACTGTACTGGTCAGTCTATACCACTCTTTTACTGTACTGGTCAGTCTATACCACTCTATTACTGTACTGGTCAGTCTAATACTGTAGTGGTTAGTCTATACCACACTATTACTGTACTGGTCAGTCTATACCACTCTATTACTGTACTGGTCAGTCTAATACTGTAGCGGTCAGTCTATACCACACTATTACTGTACTGGTCAGTCGAAACCACTTTGTTACTGTACTGATCAGTCTATACCACACTATTACTGTACTGGTCAGTCTATACCACACTATTACTGTACTGGTCAGTCTATACCACACTATTACTGTATTGGTCAGTCTATACCACACTATTACTGTACTGGTCAGTCTATACCACACTATTACTGTACTGGTCAGTCGAAACCACTTTGTTACTGTACTGGTCAGTCTATACCACACTATTACTGTACTGGTCAGTCTATACCACACTATTACTGTGCTGGTCAGTCTATACCACACTATTACTGTGCTGGTCAGTCTATACCACACTATTACTGTACTGGTCAGTCTATACCACACTATTACTGTACTGGTCAGTCTATACCACACTATTACTGTACTGGTCAGTCTATACCACACTAATACTGTACTGGTCAGTCTATATCACACTATTACTGTACTGGTCAGTCTATACCACACTATTACTGTACTGGTCAGTCTATACCACACTATTACTGTACTGGTCAGTCTATACCACACTAATACTGTACTGGTCAGTCTATACCACACTATTACTGTACTGGTCAGTCTATACCACACTATTACTGTACTGGTCAGTCTATACCACATTATTACTGTGCTGGTCAGTCTATACCACACTATTACTGTACTGGTCAGTCTATACCACACTATTACTGTACTGGTCAGTCTATACCACACTATTACTGTACTGGTCAGTCTATACCACACTATTACTGTACTGGTCAGTCTATACCACTCTATTACTGTACTGGTCAGTCGAAACCAGTCTGTTACTGTACTGGTCAGTCTATACCACACTATTACTGTACTGGTCAGTCTATACCACTCTTTTACTGTGCTGGTCAGTCTATACCACTCTATTACTGTACTGGTCTAGTCTATACCACTCTGTACTTCAGTCTATACCACACTATTACTGTACTGGTCAGTCTATACCACTCTTTTACTGTGCTGGTCAGTCTATACCACTCTATTACTGTACTGGTCAGTCTAGTACTGTGCTGGTCAGTCTATACCACACTATTACTGTACTGGTCAGTCTATACCACTCTATTACTGTACTGGTCAGTCTATACCACTCTATTACTGTACTGGTCAGTCTAATACTGTAGTGGTTAGTCTATACCACACTATTACTGTACTGGTCAGTCTATACCACTCTATTACTGTACTGGTCAGTCTAATACTGTAGCGGTCAGTCTATACCACACTATTACTGTACTGGTCAGTCGAAACCACTTTGTTACTGTACTTGTCAGTCTATACCACACTATTACTGTACTGGTCAGTCGAAACCACTTTGTTACTGTACTGGTCAGTCTATACCACACTATTACTGCACTGGTCAGTCTATACCACACTTTTACTGTACTGGTCAGTCTATACCACTCTATTACTGTACTGGTCAGTCTATACCACACTATTACTGTACTGGTCAGTCTATACCACATTACTGTACTGGTCAGTCTATACCACACTATTACTGTACTGGTCAGTCTATACCACTCTATTAGTGTACTGGTCAGTCTATACCACTCTATTACTGTACTGGTCAGTCTATACCACATTTTTACTGTACTGGTCAGTCTATACCACATTATTACTGTACTGGTCAGTCTATACCACACTATTACTGTACTGGTCAGTCTATACCACTCTATTACTGTACTGGTCAGTCTATACCACACTATTACTGTACTGGTCAGTCTATACCACATTATTACTGTACTGGTCAGTCTATACCACACTATTACTGTACTGATCAGTCTATACCACTCTATTAGTGTACTGGTCAGTCTATACCACTCTATTACTGTACTGGTCAGTCTATACCACATTTTTACTGTCCTGGTCAGTCTATACCACTCTATTACTGTACTGGTCAGTCTAGTACTGTGCTGGTCAGTCTATACCACACTATTACTGTACTGGTCAGTCTATACCACTCTATTACTGTACTGGTTGGTCTATACCACTCTATTACTGTACTGGTCAGTATAATACTGTAGTGGTCAGTCTATACCACACTGTTACTGTACTGGTCAGTCTATACCACACGATTACTGTGCTGGTCAGTCTATACCACACTATTACTGTACTGGTCAGTCTATACCACACTATTACTGTACTGGTCAGTCTATACCACTCTATTACTATGCTGGTCAGTCTATACCACACGATTACTGTGCTGGTTAGTCTATACCACACTATTACTGTACTGGTCAGTCTATACCACACTATTACTGTACTGGTCAGTCTATACCACACTAGTACTGTACTGGTCAGTCTATACCACTCTATTAGTGTACTGGTCAGTCTATACCACTCTGTTACTGGACTGGTCAGTCTATACCACACTTTTACTGTACTGGTCAGTCGAAACCACTCTGTTACTGTACTGGTCAGTCTGTGCCACACTGTTACTGTACTGGTCAGTCTATACCACTCTTACTGTGCTTGTCAGTCTATACCACTCTATTACTGTACTGGTCAGTATATTACTGTACTGGTCAGTCTATACCACACTATTACTGTACAGGTCAGATTCTCCTTTTACATATTTCAGCTGTAAGTCATGTCTCCTTTCCTCACCTACCACTTATTAATGAATGGACTCCAGGTGTAGTCTGGTCCCCATAGTATTAATGAATGGACTCCAGGTATAGTCTGGTCCCCATAGTATTAATGAATTGACTCCAGGTATAGTCTGGTCCCCATAGTATTAATGAATTGACTCCAGGTATAGTCTGGTCCCCATAGTAATAATGAATGGACTCCAGGTATAGTCTGGTCCCAAAGTATTAATGAATGGACTCCAGGTATAGTCTGGTCCCAAAGTATTAATGAATGGACTCCAGGTGTAGTCTGGTCCCCATAGTATTAATGAATGGACGCCAGGTATAGTCTGGTCCCCATAGTATTAATGAATTGACTCCAGGTATAGTCTGGTCCCCATAGTAATAATGAATTGACTCCAGGTATAGTCTGGTCCCATAGTATTAATAAATGGACTCCAGGTATAGTCTGGTCCCCATAGTAATAATGAATTGACTCCAGGTATAGTCTGGTCCCATAGTATTAATAAATGGACTCCAGGTATAGTCTGGTCCCCATAGTATTAATTAATTGACTCCAGGTATAGTCTGGTCCCCATAGTAATAATGAATTGACTCCAGGTATAGTCTGGTCCCATAGTATTCATGAATGACAGGACAAGAGGAGGGGGGGTATGTGGTGTTGGGACACAGCCCATTGATGTATTTATGGACTGCTGGTTTCTTTCAATAGTTGTTGTTGTTGTTTTTGTTTTTGTGTGTGGTTGTTTATATTTCCCCTTGTGGCTTTCACTACCTCCTTCGAATGGTGCTAGAAATGTCATCCGCCTACTGAACATGTTTGTTTTGTTTGGGATTCTTCAAATACCCTCCATCCAGCCAACCAGACGTTAAGACAAGACTTCAATCTGTCACTCCTCTTCTTCCTCCTCCTCACTCCTTCTTTAACAAGATGTTTTTCACGATGAGTACACACACACACTACCCTGTCATGCCAGAGCTGACGGGACCAAAAGGAGCAGGGAGATAATAACACGCTGTTTGTTTGTCCCTACATGTTGTTCTTCCTCATACCGCCACACCCCTACCCTTCAATTTGTACTCTACCGACTGACAGAGAGAGTGGGAGAAGGGTGTGGGGAGAGAGAGAAAGACAGAGACAGAAGAGCTGGGATAGTGTGTGTGTATGAAAGAGACAGAGAGAGAGAGACGGAGAGAGAGAGAGAGAGAGGGACAGAGAGACAAAGAGAGACAGAGAGAGAGAGAGAGAGAGAGGGACAGAGAGACAGAGAGACAAAGAGAGACAGAGAGAGAGAGAGAGAGAGGGACAGAGAGAGAGAGAGACAAAGAGAGACAGAGAGAGAGAGAGAGTGAGACAGAGAGAGAGAGAGAGAGAGAGAGAGTGGGAGAAGGGTGTGGGGAGAGAGAGAAAGACAGAGACAGAAGAGCTGGGATAGTGTGTGTGTATGAAAGAGACAGAGAGAGAGGGAGACAGAGAGAGAGGGAGACAGAGAGAGAGAGAGAGAGACAGAGAGAGAGAGAGAGAGACGGAGAGAGACAGAGAGAGACAGAGAGAGAGAGACGGAGAGAGAGACGGAGAGAGAGAGAGAGAGAGAGAGACAGATAGAGAGAGAGAGGGAGAGAGAGCGAAGGAAGGAAGGAAGGAAGGAAGGAAGGAAGGAAGGAAGGAAGGAAGGAGAGACAACATATTAGATTATATTTACTGACAGATTACTCATCTGATACATTCCCATCATACCTCAACCAGTTTAAAAGCATTACCTACATATGCCTGCCGGTCTGAGAGTGGTATTTGAGACTTAATGTAATATAATATATTTAATGATCATTGTGAGACACTAACACTGAAACAGACACACAGGTGTGAGAGGACCACGGTTGGCACCAATCTGAAACTCCATACAACCTTGTTGAATGAGTACATGTAATGAAAAATAATGTAGTGTAGTGTAATGTAGTGTAATGTAGTGTAATGTAATGTAATGTAGTTTAATGTAGTAGTAGTAGTTTAATGTAGTGTAATGTAATGTAATGTAGTGTAATGTAATGTAATGTAATGCAGTGTAATGTAATGTAATGTAATGTAGTGTAATGTAGTGTAATGTAATGTAATGTAATGTAGTGTAATGTAATGTAGTGTAATGTAGTTTAATGCATGGCATGTAGTGTAGTGTAATGTCATGTAGTTTAAAACAATGTATTGTAATGTGTTATAATGTATTGTAGTGTAGTGTAATGTCATGTTGTGTAAAACAATGTAGTGAAATGTCATGTAATGTGTTGTAATGTAATGTAGTGTAATGTCATGTAGTGTAGTGTAATATCATGCAGTGTAGTGTAGTGTAATGTCATGTCGTGTAAAACAATGTAGTGTAATGTAATGTAATGTAGTGTAATGTCATGTAGTATAGTGTAATGTCATGTAGTGTAATGTTATGTCCTGTCGTGTAATGTAGTGTAATGTCAGGTAGTGTAGTGTAATGTCATGTAGTGTAGTGTAGTGTAATGTCATGTAGTGTAGTGTAATGTCAGGTAGAATAGTGTAATGTCATGTAGTGTAATGTAGTGTAGTGTAATGCCATGTAGTGTAGTGACATGTAGTGTAATGTAATGTACTGTAGTGTAGTGCAATGTCATGTAGTGTAATGTCATGTAGTGTAGTGTAATGTCATGTAGTGTAATGTAATGTACTGTAGTGTAGTGCAATGTCATGTAGTGTAATGTCATGTAGTGTAGTGTAATGTCATGTAGTGTAATGTTATGTCCTGTCGTGTAATGTAGTGTAATGTAATGACATGTCATGTAGTGTTGTGTAATGTCATGTAGTGTAATGTAGTGTAGTGTAATGTCATGTAGTGTAATGTTATGTCCTGTCGTGTAATGTAGTGTAATGTAATGACATGTCATGTAGTGTAGTGTAATGTCATGTAGTGTAATGTAGTGTAGTGTAGTGACATGTAGTGTAATGTAATGTACTGTAGTGTAGTGCAATGTCATGTAGTGTAATGTCATGTAGTGTAATGTCATGTAGTGTAGTGTAATGTGTAGTATAGTGTAATGTCATGTAGTATAGTGTAATGTCATGTAGTGTAGTGTAATGTTATGCAGTGTAGTGTAATGTCGTGTAGTATAGTGTAATGTCATGTAGTATAGTGTAATGTCGTGTAGTGTAATGTAATGTAGTGTAATGTCATGTAGTGTAGTGTAATGTAACATAGTGCAATGCCATTTAGTGCAGTGTAATGTAATGTAGTATAGTGTAATGTCATGTAGTATAGTGTAATGTCATGTAATGTAGTGCAATGTCATGTAGTGTAGTGTAATGTAGTATAGTGTAATGTCATGTAGTATAGTGTAATGTCATGTAATGTAGTGTAATGTCATGTAGTGTAGTGTAATGTCATGTAGTGTAATGTAGTGTAGTGTCATGTAGTGTAATGTAGTGTAGTGTCATGTTGTGTAATGTAGTGTAATGTCATGTAGTGTAGTGTAATGTCAGGTAGTATAGTGTAATGTCATGTAGTGTAATGTAGTGAGTGTAGTGTCATGTAGTGTAATGTAGTGTAGTGTCATGTCGTGTAATGTAGTGTAATGTCATGTAGTGTAGTGTAATGTCGTGTAATGTCATGTAGTGTATGGATCCATGATGAGTTGTTGTTCTCTGTCTCCAGGCTCTGTTTCCATTGGTTACCTGTCTGCTGTGTGTCAGTCAGAAGCAGCTCTTCCTCAACAGATGGCACATCTTCCTCAACAACTGTCTCTCCAACCTCAAGGTCAGAACACACACCCATACCCACAAACACACCCACCCATACCTACCCACCCACCCACCCACCCACCCACCCACCCACCCACCCACCCATACCCACACACACACACCAATACCCACACACACACCCATACCTATACACACACACACCCATACCCACACACACACACCCATACCCACACACACACCCATACCCACACACACCTACCCATACCTATACACACACCCATACACACACACACACCCATACCCACACACACACCCACCCATACCCCCACACACACACACACACACACACACACACACACACACACACACACACACACACACCTCAACCCCCCTTATTAGCTGTGCTGGTGGAGGAAGCTGTTCGGTAGAAGGTGTTCAGGTTGAACAGCAATAGATGTCAGAGTGCCTGGAGGATACTGCATGAGGGTTGTTTATGGTTCTCCTCTGGGGACAACCGGAGAACCCGTTTAGGTTCTAGACAGCACCTTTTATTCTCAGAGTGTATGTCTGGTAATGTTATTGGGTTCTGTTCGGTTCTCACTAATGGGATAGACAGTGGCACTGTGGGTAATGCTTCTTACACTATCATCCTATGGTGAGACTCTATGTCAGTGGTAATTGGAACTAATGCGGTGTGAAACCAGACCGATGCTACTGTGTGCTGTTGACGTGTGACTAACTCTTGAGGTGTGTGTTTCCAGAATAAGGATCCCAAGATGGCCCGTGTGGCTCTGGAGGCTCTCTACCGGCTCCTCTGGGTCTATATGATCAGGATCAAGTGTGAGAGCAACACCGGAACACAGAGGTACTGTAGGATACAACATACACCATGCTCGTCTGTCATCGGCAGTTTACAATGTTGTCGACAGGAGCCCTTTTTCGTGTGTATCCGAGGTTTTTCAATAGCTGTCCTGGGGCCTGTACATGTGTAATGCTCTCCTTCAGTATTATACAAGAAGGATGTCATGTATTGCTTCTGTTGTGTGATATTAATCTATCCTTCCCCTTTCGCTCTCTCTCTCTTCTCTCTCTCTCTCTCTCTCTCTCTCTCTCTCTCTCTCTCTTCCTCCCTCCTACTTTCTCACCCCCCTCCTCCCTTCCTTCCCTTTCTCTCTCTCTTTCCCTCGCTCTCTCCCCCCCTCTCTCTGTCTCTCTCTTGCTCTTTCTCCCTTCCTCCTCTCTCTCTCTCTCTCTCTCTCTCTCTCTCTCTCTCTCTCAACCCCTTCTCCCTCACTCCCCTTTCTCTTTTCTCTCTCTCTTTCTCTCTCTCTCTCTCTCTCTCTCTCTCTCTCTCTCTGTATCTCTCTCTCAACCCCTTCTCCCTCCCTCCCCTTTCTCTCTCTCCCTCTCTCTCTCTCTCTCTCTCTCTCTCTCTCTCTCTCTCTCTCTCTCTCTCTCAACCCCTTCTCCCTCACTCCCCTTTCTCTCTCTCTTTCTCTCTCTCTCTCTCTCTCTCTCTCTCTCTGTATCTCTCTCTCAACCCCTTCTCCCTCCCTCCCCTTTCTCTCTCTCTCTCCCTCTCTCTCTCTCTCTCTCTCTCTCTCTCTCTCTCTCTTTCTCCCTTCCTCTTCCTCTCTCTCTCGTTTTCTCTAGTCGTCTGACGTCCATCACCACCACTCTGTTCCCTAAGGGCAGTCGTAGTGTCGTACCCAGAGACATGCCACTCAACATCTTTGTCAAGATCATACAATTTATAGCCCAGGTGTGTATTAAGGACATACAACAAACAAACCGGATGGAAAATATCCAGATTGTGTTCAAATATTACTCTGAACAGACAGAAATATCATTATTCACAATACTACACCAGGGAGCATCGTTAACTTACAGATTATCAGCTTCTAGGTTTAACACCCCTACTCTTATGACAAGTGCCATGGGATCTTTAATGACCTCAGAGAGTCAGGACACCTTTTTAACGTCACATCCAAAAGATGGCACCCTACACAGGGCAGTGTCCCCAATCATGGGATTTTTTTTTTTAGACCAGAGGAAATAGTGCCTCCTACTTGCCCTCCAACACCACTTCCAGCAGCATCTGGTCTCCCATCCAGGGACTGACCTGGACCAACCCTGCTTAGCTTCAGAAACAACCTTATAGTCATTTAAGTCTCCTTCAAAACAGCCTATAACTAATTATAAAAACACTATTCCTTGTGTTTGGATGTGTAGCATATATTCAAAACATTATAGCCTATTGTTTTTTGTGTGTTTTTTTTAACTTTCCTAAAACAATAATTGTCCACCTCACGGTTCATCTGTCAGAGATTTCAGCACTAAATACATCAGGGCATTACATGCATAGACCTTCAGGCTTAGGTGTCCGTGGTAGGATCTTAATATGGAAGAGAGGTTTAGACCCCAGATAGACAGATAGAGATATGGAGATATGGAGATATGGAGATATGCCAGCGCCCTGATGCAACACCAACATCCATCTTTATACTCAGACAGCCTACTGTGTCTACTACTACTGTGTCTACTACTACTGTGTCTAATACTACTGTGTCTACTACTACTGTGTCTACTACTACTACTGTGTCTACTACTACTACTGTGTCTACTACTACTGTGTCTACTACTACTGTGTCTACTACTACTGTGTCTACTACTACTACTGTGTCTACTACTACTGTGTCTACTACTACTACTGTGTCTACTACTACTACTGTGTCTACTACTACTGCTGTGTCTACTACGTCTACTACTACAGTACTCTATAATATTGGTCCTCTTCTCCTCTCTCTCTTCAGGAAAGACTCGATTTTGCCATGAAGGAGATCATCTTTGACCTGCTGTGTGTCGGGAAGCCTGCCAAAGCGTTCAGTCTCAACCCAGAGGTAACAAACACAGTGGCAAACAGGTCGGGGCCCCTAAAGCTCAGGTCTACTCCAGATAGCATTTAGACATTTCATAAGCCATGGGACAATTATTTGTAATTTTTAAATTACAGGAAAGTGGCTTTAAAGCTGCAATATGTAACGTTTTTGGGTGACCTGACCAAATTCACTTAGAAATGTAGATATATAGATCTGTCATTCTCATTGAAAGCAAGTCTAAGAAGCGGTAGTAAATATGTTCTATTTACTCTATTTCTAGGCCTACTGTTATTCACTTTTCAGTTTTGTACACCAGCTTCAAATAGCTTGAAAAAAAATTTTTTTGGGGTTATTTAAAAGATATTCCACAGCGGTTTAGATTGTAAAATTCTTCTCTACTTGCTTGTTTTGTCTCATAAACTGAAATTAGATGAACTTTTTGAATTTTAGCAAACAGGAAATGGCGGACGATTTCTGCATTTCTGCAAAACGGCAAAATGTTCTTTCACCCTCTTGGCAAAATGTGTAGAATAGCATTGAGATTAGCTTTAAAACAGCATCATTTAAGTTCAAGTAGATAGCTATTTTCCTTTAAAAAATGGTTTTCCTTGTTCGGACCTTGCAGAGAGGAGCCTCGCTAACTACACTATACCAGTGACCTGATGCCTATAGCAGAAGGCTGGGGAGCCTCAAATGTATACTAATACTGTGTGTGTGTGTGTGTGTTGTGTGTGTGTGTGTGTGTGTGTGTGCGTGCGCGCGCGTGTTGTGTGTTGTGTGTGTGTGTGTGTGTGTGCGTGCGTGTGTGTTGTGTCTCCGTAGCGTATGAACATAGGTCTGAGGGCCTTCCTGGTGATAGCTGATGCCCTGCAGCAGAAGGACGGGGAGCCTCCCATGCCCAACACTGGAGCCACTCTGCCCTCTGGAAACTCTCTGAAGAAGAAGAAGACTTACCTCAGCAAGACGCTCACTGAGGACGAAGCCCAACTCATAGGTGTGTGTGTGTGTGTGTGTGTGTGCAGCTTGTGGGTGTGTGTGTGTGTGTGTGTATTTGCCCCATGAAGTGGCACTAGAGACGCTCTCCCACTAGTGATGG
>NC_092175.1:39286399-39291399 GCF_045791955.1 Oncorhynchus clarkii lewisi | reverse complement strand
TACACCAGGAGTATTACATCAGGAGTATTACATCAGGAGTATTACATCAGGAGTATTACATCAGGAGTATCACATCAGGAGTATTACACCAGGAGTATTACACCAGGAGTATTACACCAGGAGTATTACATACGGAGTTTTACACCAGGAGTATCAGGAGTACTACACCAGGAGTATTACATCAGGAGTATTACATCAGGAGTATTACATCAGGAGTATTACACCAGGAGTATTACATCAGGAGTATTACACCAGGAGTATTACATCAGGAGTATTACATCAGGAGTATTACATCAGGAGTATTACACCAGGAGTATTACACCAGGAGTATTACATAAGGAGTTTTACACCAGGAGTATCAGGAGTACTACACCAGGAGTATTAAATCAGGAGTATTACATCAGGAGTATTACATCAGGAGTATTACATCATGAGTTTTACACCAGGAGTATCAGGAGTACTACACCAGGAGTATTACACCTGGAGTACCAGGAGTATTACATCAGGAGTATTACATCAGGAGTATTACATCAGGAGTTTTACACCAGGAGTATCAGGAGTACTACACCAAGAGTATTACATCAGGAGTATTACATCAGGAGTATTACACCAGGAGTATTACATAAGGAGTTTTACACCAGGAGTATCAGGAGTACTACACCAGGAGCATTACACCAGGAGTATCAGAAGTATTACACCAGGAGTATTACATCAGGAGTATTACACCAGGAGTATTACATCAGGAGTATTACATCAGGAGTATTATACCAGGAGTATTACTCCAGAAGTATCAGGAGTATTACACCAGGAGTATTACACCGGGAGTATTGCATCAGGAGTATTGCATCGGGAGTATTGCATCATGAGTATCGCATCAGGAGTATTACATCAGGAGTATTACACCAGGAGTATTACACCAGGAGTATTACATCAGGAGTATTACACCAGGAGTATTACGCCAGGAGTATTACACAAGGAGTATTACACCAGGAGTATTACACCAGGAGTATTACATCAGGAGTATTACATCAGGAGTATTACACCAGGAGTATTACATCAGGAGTATTACATCAGGAGTATCATGAGTATTACACCGGGAGTATTACATCAGGAGTATTACACCGGGAGCATTACATCAGGAGTATTACACAACGAGTATTACACTGGGAGTATCAGGAGTATTACACCAGGAGTATTACATCAGGAGTGTTACATCAGGAGTATTGCATCAGGAGTATCATGAGTATTACACCAGGAGTATTACATCACGGGTATTACATCAGGAGAATTACACCGGGAGTATCATTAGTATTACACCGGGAGTATTACACCAGGAGTATCAGGAGTATTACATCAGGAGTATTACATCAGGAGTATTACACCAGGAGTTTCAGGAGTATTACATCAGGAGTATTACAGCGGGAGTATTACATCGGGAGTATCAGGAGTATTACATCAGGAGTATTACATCGGGAGTATTACATCGGGAGTATCAGGAGTATTACACCAGGAATATTACATCAGGAGTATTACATCGGGAGTATTACATCGGGAGTATCAGGAGTATTACATCAGGAGTATTACATCAGGAGTATTACACCAGGAGTTTCAGGAGTATTACATCAGGAGTATTACATCGGGAGTATTACATCGGGAGTATCAGGAGTATTACATCAGGAGTATTACATCGGGAGTATTACATCGGGAGTATCAGGAGTATTACATCATGAGTATTACATCAGGAGTATTACACCAGGAGTATTACATAAGGAGTTTTACACCAGGAGTATCAGGAGTACTACACCAAGAGTATTACAGCAGGAGTATTACATCAGGAGTATTACACCAGGAGTATTACATCAGGAGTATTACACCAGGAGTATTACATCAGGAGTATTACATCATGAGTATTACATCAGGGGTATTACATCAGGAGTATTACATCAGGAGTATTACACCAGGAGTATTACACCAGGAGTATTACATAAGGAGTTTTACACCAGGAGTATCAGGAGTACTACACCAGGAGTATTACATCAGGAGTATTACATCAGGAGTATTACATCATGAGTTTTACACCAGGAGTATTACACCTGGAGTACCAGGAGTATTACATCAGGAGTATTACATCAGGAGTATTACATCAGGAGTTTTACACCAGGAGTATCATGAGTACTACACCAGGAGTATTACATCAGGAGTATTACATCAGGAGTATTACATAAGGAGTATTACACCAGGAGTATTACATAAGGAGTTTTACACCAGGAGTATCAGGAGTACTACACCAGGAGTATTACACCAGGAGTATTACATCAGGAGTATTACATCAGGAGTATTACACCAGGAGTGTTACATCAGGAGTATTACACCAGGAGTATTACATCAGGAGTATTACATCAGGAGTATTACATCAGGAGTATTACATCAGGAGTATTACACCAGGAGTATTACACCAGGAGTATTACATAAGGAGTTTTACACCAGGAGTATCAGGAGTACTACACCAGGAGTATCACATCAGGAGTATTACATCAGGAGTATTACACCAGGAGTATTACATCATGAGTTTTACACCAGGAGTATCAGGAGTACTACACCAGGAGTATTACACCTGGAGTACCAGGAGTATTACATCAGGAGTATTACATCAGGAGTATTACATCAGGAGTTTTACACCAGGAGTATCAGGAGTACTACACCAGGAGTATTACATCAGGAGTATTACATCAGGAGTATTACATCAGGAGTATTACATCATGAGTATTACACCAGGAGTATTACATCAGGAGTATTACATAAGGAGTTTTACACCAGGAGTATCAGGAGTACTACACCAGGAGTATTACACCAGGAGTATCAGAAGTATTACACCAGGAGTATTACATCAGGAGTATTACATCAGGAGTATTACATCAGGAGTATTATACCAGGAGTATTACACCAGAAGTATCATGAGTATTACACCAGGAGTATTACACCGGGAGTATTGCATCAGGAGTATTGCATCAGGAGTATTGCATCATGAGTATTGCATCAGGAGTATTACATCAGGAGTATTACACCAGGAGTATTACACCAGGAGTATTACACCAGGAATATCACATCAGGAGCATTACACCAGGAGTATTACACAAGGAGTATTACACCAGGAGCATTACACCAGGAGTATTACATCAGGAGTATTACATCAGGAGTATTACACCAGGAGTATTACATCAGGAGTATTACATCAGGAGTATTACACCAGGAGTATCATGAGTATTACACCCGGAGTATTACATCAGGAGTATTACACCGGGAGTATTACATCAGGAGTATTACACAACGAGTATTACACTGGGAGTATCAGGAGTATTACACCAGGAGTATTACAGCAGGAGTGTTACATCAGGAGTATTGCATCAGGAGTATCATGAGTATTACACCAGGAGTATTACATCACGGGTATTACATCAGGAGAATTACACCGGGAGTATCATTAGTATTACACCGGGAGTATTACACCAGGAGTATCAGGAGTATTACATCAGGAGTATTACATCAGGAGTATTACACCAGGAGTTTCAGGAGTATTACATCAGGAGTATTACATTGGGAGTATTACATCGGGAGTATCAGGAGTATTACATCAGGAGTATTACATCAGGAGTATTACACCATGAGTATTACATCATGAGTATTACACCAGGAGTATTACATCAGGAGTATTACATCAGGAGTATTACACCCGGAGTATTACATCAGGAGTATTACACCAGGAGTATTACATCAGGAGTTTCAGGAGTATTACACCAGGAGTATTACATCAGGAGTATTACATCGGGAGTATCAGGAGTATTACATCAGGAGTATTACATCAGGAGTATTACACCAGGAGTTTCAGGAGTATTACATCAGGAGTATTACATCGTGAGTAATACATCGGGAGTATCAGGAGTATTACATCAGGAGTATTACATCGGGAGTATTACACCGGGAGTATCATGAGTATTACATCATGAGTATTACATCAGAAGTATTACACCAGGAGTATTACATCGGGAGTATTACACCAGGAGTATCAGGAGTATTGCATTAGGAGTATTACACCAGGAGTATTACATATATGTATGGTAAAGCCTCAACTCTTAGCCCCCTTTTCCAATTCAAATGAGCTCCAACAAATAGTGAATAATGACAACATTGCTGTTGTTTCGTGTGACTACAGCGCCAATGATAAATGGCTAAAATAGAGACATGTTCTAATTGAGAAAAGGTGTCAAAGCAGACAATTTTGTATGTACAGTATATCATGTATTGACAGCTCTGTGTGATGGCTTCCTCTCTGCTCTCTGTGATGGCTCTGTGTGATGGCTCCCTCACTGTGTGATGGCTCTGTGTGATGGCTCCCTCACTGCTGTCTGTGATGGCTCTGTGTGATGGCTCCCTCTCTGTGTGATGGCTTTGTATGATGGTTCCCTTTCTGTGTGATGGCTCTGTGTGATGGTTCCCTTTCTGTGTGATGACTCCTCTGTGTGATGGCTCCTTCTCTGTGTGATGGCTCCCTCTCTGTGTGATGGCTATCTGTGATGGTTCCCTCTCTGTGTGATGGTTCCCTTTCTGTGTGATGGTTCCCTCTCTGAGTGATGGTTCCCTCTCTGTGTGATGGGTCCCTCACTGCTCTGTGTGATGGCTCTGTGTGATGGCTCCCTCTCTGAGTGATGGTTCCCTATCTGTGTGATGACTCTGTGTGATGGCTCCCTCACTGCTCTGTGTGATGGCTCTGTGTGATGCCTCTGTGTGATGGCTCCCTCACTGCTCTGTGTGATGGCTCTGTGTGATGCCTCTGTGTGATGGCTCCCTCACTGCTCTGTGTGATGGCTCTGTGTGATGCCTCTGTGTGATGGCTCCCTCTCTGTGTGATGCCTCTGTGTGATGCCTCTGTGTGATGGCTCTGTGTGGTGGCTCTGTGTGATGCCTCTGTGTGATGGCTCCCTCTCTGTGTGATGGCTCCCTCA
>NC_092175.1:39278899-39281399 GCF_045791955.1 Oncorhynchus clarkii lewisi | reverse complement strand
TGTATCTGTAGCTGTTGTGTATCTGTAGCTGTTATGTATCTGTATCTGTAGTTGTAGCTGTATCTGTAGCTGGTATGTATCTGTAGCTGTTATGTATCTGTATCTGTAGCTGTATCTGTAGTTGTAGCTGTAGTTGTATCTGTAGCTGTAGCTGTATCTGTAGCTGTATTTGTAGCTGTATCTGTAACTGTATCTGTAGTTGTTTCTGTAGCTGTATTTGTAGCTGTATCTGTAGCTGTTATGTATTTGTAGCTGTTATGTATCTGTATCTGTTATGAATCTGTATCTATATATGTAGCTGTTATGTATCTGTAGCTGTATCTGTAGCTGTTATGTATCTGTATCTGTAGCTGTTATGTATCTGTAGCTGTAGCTGTTGATGTAGCTGCATCTGTAGCTCTATCTGTATCTGTAGCTCTATCTGTATCTGTACCTGTATATGTATCTGTAGCTATATCAGTACCTGTATCTGTATCTGTAGCTGTATCTGTAGTTGTATGTAGCTGTATCTGTATCTGTTATGTATCTGTAGCTGTATCTGTAGCTATATCTGTACCTGTAGCTGTAGCTAACATTAATTAGGCCAACTACACTGTTGTTCATTGATTATTGATTACATTAATTAGGACCACTATGCTGCTATTTATTGACACACACACACACACTAACACGGAACCCAAACCGGCTGCGCGCGTGCGCCATCGTGCGTGTTGTTTAACCTGCGTGTCGTAGATCACGACATGCAGGTTAAAATATCAAAACAATCTCTGAACCAATTACATTAATTTGTGGACAGGTCGAAAAACATTAAACATGTATGGCAATTTAGCTTGTTAGCTTGCACTTGCTAGCTAATTTGTCCTATTTAGCTAGCTTGCAGTTGCTAGATCATTTGTCCTGGGATATAAACATTGAGTTGTTATTGTCCCTGAAATGCACAAGGTCCCCTACTACGACAATTAATCCACACATAAAACGGTCAACCGAATCGTTTCTAGTCATCTCTCCTTCCAGGGTTTTTCATCTTTGAACTTATATGGTGATTGGCATCTACACTTTCATAGTATTACCACGACAACCCGCAAAACAGTTCATATTTCAATCACCCACGTGGGTATAGCCAATGAGGAGAAGGCACGTGGATACCTGCCTCTATAAACCAATGAGGAGATGGGAGAGACAGGACTTGCAGCGAGATCTGTGTCTTCTATTTTAGCCCTTGGCAACGCAGACGCTCGTTGACGCGCACAAGCAATGTGGGTGCAATTATTAAATAATATAGATTCCTAAATGTATTTTGCACACACGAACAGTGTAGTCAGGGTATAACACCCACACACATACGCTGCTGCAATACTGTTTACTTGTATTATTATTATTGTTATTATTACTGTGACCGTGTGTCTGTGTGTGTGTGTCTGTGTGTGTGTGTGTGTGTGTGTGTGTGTGTGTGTGTGTGTGTGTGTGTGTGTGTGTGTGTGTGTGTGTGTGTGTGTGTGTGTGTGTGTGTGTGTGTGTGTGTGTGTGTTACAGCAGTCCAGTGAATGCTAAGAAGACCTCGTCGGCGGGCTCCAGTGACAGCTCCATCTCTCTGTGGCGGAACTACCTGATCCTGTGTCTGGGCGTGGCCAAACCCAGCATCATGTCACCTGGGCACCTGAGAGCCTCCACACCTGAAATCACTGCTACCACACCTGACGGCAGTGTTACCTACGACAACAAGGTAGAAGGGGTGGTAGGTGGATAGGTGGGGGGTTGTGGGAGTGTGTGTGCGTGTGCGCGTGTGTGTGTATGTGATTAGAGCTGTGTGTGTGTTATTGATGATGTATTCATTGTGTATTGATCAGGTGATTGGTACTCCGTCAGTGGCTACGATCAGATCTGTGTGTGTTATTGATGATGTATTCATTGTGTATTTATCAGGTGATAGGTACTCCGTCAGTGGCGTGGCTCCTGAAACAGCTGGTCCCTCTGATGAGAGCTGAGAGCATAGAGATCACTGAATGTCTAGTGCTGGGCCTCGGACGCACCAACGCACTGGTGTTCAGGTATCACACACACACACACACACACACACACACACATGCACACACAGACACACACACACAGACACACACACACACACACACACACAGACACAGACACACACGCACGCACACACACACACACAGACACACACACACACACACGCACACACACACACGCGCGCACACACACACAAGCACACGCACACAGACAGACAGACACACACACACATGCACACACACACACACACATGCACACACACACACACACACACATACACACGCACACACACACACACACACGCACACACATACACACACACAGAGACGTTTGTAAGGAAGACTGTTACCAGTAAATTAAGATATAGGAATTGAATGAAGAGAGAAAGAGAGATGGGTTAAGGATGAAGATGGATTGAAAGAGAGATGGGTTAATGTTGGAGATGGATTGAAAGAGAGATCGGTTAAGGATGGAC
>NC_092175.1:39271399-39273899 GCF_045791955.1 Oncorhynchus clarkii lewisi | reverse complement strand
CCGGACTTTCTGCATTGTGTGACCCCCCCCCCAACCCCTCTTTTACGTTGCTGCTACTCTCTGTTTATCATATATGCATAGTCACTTTAACCATACCTACATGTACATACCACCTCAATCAGCATGACTAACTGTAGCCTGGCTACTGTATGTAGCCTCTCTACTGTATATAGCCTCTCTACTGTATGTAGCATCTCTACTGTATATAGCCTCGTTACTGTATATAGTCTCTCTACTGTACATAGCCTCTCAACCGAATGTAGCCTCTCTACTGTATGTAGCATCTCTACTGTATATAGCCTCTCTACTGTATATAACCTCTCTACTGTATATAGCCTCTCTACTGTATGTAGCCTCTCTACTGTATATAGCCTCTCTACTGTATGTAGCCTCTCTACTGTATATAGCCTCTCTACTGTATGTAGCCTCTCTACTGTATATAGCCTCTCTACTGTATGTAGCCTCTCTACTGTATGTAGCCTCTCTACTGTATATAGCCTCTCTACTGTATATAGCCTCTCTACTGTATGTAGCCTCTCTACTGTATATAGCCTCTCTACTGTATATAGCCTCTCTACTGTATGTAGCCTCTCTACTGTATATAGCCTCTCTACTGTATGTAGCCTCTCTACTGTATGTAGCCTCTCTACTGTATGTAGCCTCTCTACTGTATGTAGCCTCTCTACTGTATGTAGCCTCTCTACTGTATATAGCCTCACTACTGTATATAGCCTCTCTACTGTATATAGCCTCTCTACTGTATGTAGCCTCTCTACTGTATATAGCCTCTCTACTGTATATAGCCTCTCTATTGTATATAGCCTCTCTACTGTTATAGCCTCTCTACTGTATGTAGCCTCTCTACTGTATATAGCCTCTCTACTGTATATAGCCTCTCTATTGTATGTAGCCTCTCTACTGTTATAGCCTCTCTACTGTATATAGCCTCTCTATTGTATGTCACCTCTCTACTGTATGTAGCCTCTCTACTGTATATAGCCTCTCTACTGTATATAGCCTCTCTACTGTATATAGCCTCTCTACTGTATATAGCCTCTCTACTGTATGTAGCCTCTCTACTGTATATAGCCTCTCTACTGTTATAGCCTCTCTACTGTATATAGCCTCTCTATTGTATATAGCCTCTCTACTGTATATAGCCTCTCTACTGTATATAGCCTCTCTACTGTATATAGCCTCTCTATTGTATATAGTCTCTCTACTGTATATAGCCTCTCTACTGTATATAGCCTCTCTACTGTTATAGGCTCTCTATTGTATATAGCCTCTCTACTGTATATAGCCTCTCTACTGTATATAGCCTCTCTACTGTATATAGCCTCTCTACTGTTATAGGCTCTCTACTGTATATAACCTCTCTACTGTATATATCCTCTCTACTGTTATAGGCTCTCTATTGTATATAGCCTCTCTACTGTATGTAGCCTCTCTACTGTTATAGGCTCTCTATTGTATATAGCCTCTCTACTGTATATAACCTCTCTACTGTATATAGCCTCTCTACTGTTATAGGCTCTCTATTGTATATAGCCTCTCTACTGTATATAACCTCTCTACTGTATATAGCCTCTCTACTGTTATAGGCTCTCTATTGAATATAGCCTCTCTACTGTATATAGCCTCTCTACTGTTATAGCCTCTCTACTGTATATAGCCTCTCTACTGTATGTAGCCTCTCTACTGTATATAACCTCTCTACTGTATATAACCTCTCTACTGTATGTAGCCTCTCTACTGTATGTAGTCTCTCTACTGTATATAGCCTCTCTACTGTATATAGCCTCTCTACTGTATGTAGCCTCTCTACTGTATGTAGCCTCTCTATTGTATGTAGCCTCTCTATTGTATGTAGCCTCTCTACTGTATATAGCCTCTCTACTGTATGTAGCCTCTCTACTGTATGTAGCCTCTCTACTGTATGTAGCCTCTCTACTGTATGTAGCCTCTCTATTGTATGTAGCCTCTCTACTGTTTTTCACGGTCTTTTTACTGTTGTTTTTATTTCTTTACTTGCCTATTGTTCACTTTAATTTGATAATTCTCTCACGGTAAGCATGGCGCCTATAACACTAGGATTGTGTGTTCGAAACCCGGGGCCACCCACACGTAGAATGTGTGCTATTTTTAATACGACATCATTCAGAATACTGTCATAGTTTAAAGGGGAAGTCCAGCTAAACGCTGTATATTATTATTAATACGATATCATTCAGAATACTGTCATAGTTTAAAGGGGAAGTCCAGCTAAACGCTGTATATTATTATTAATACGATATCATTCAGAATACTGTCATAGTTTAAAGGGGAAGTCCAGCTAAACGCTGTATATTATTATTAATACGATATCATTCAGAATACTGTCATAGTTTAAAGGGGAAGTCCAGCTAAACGCTGTATATTATTATTAAAACGATATCATTCAGAATACTGTCATAGTTTAAAGGGGAAGTCAAGCGTTTTAAATAGATAATAAAACCCT
>NC_092175.1:39261399-39263899 GCF_045791955.1 Oncorhynchus clarkii lewisi | reverse complement strand
ATAATAGCTTTCCATGCTGTATAATAGCTGTCCATACTGTATAATAGCTATTGTATCATACTGTATAATAGCTTTCCATGCTGTATAATAGCTTTCCATACTGTATAATAGCTTTCCATACTGTATAATAGCTGTCCATACTGTATAATAGCTATTGTATCATACTGTATAATAGCTTTCCATACTGTATAATAGCTATTGTATCATACTGTCTCAGCTTTCCAATATTTCATTGTTTTTGAGACATTTATGGTCTCAAATGTGTATAAAACCCGTAAAAACTGTATTTATAATTATATGACAACATTTTAGGTTGACAATAATTATATTCCACAATTTCTGATATATCACATACCTTACTTTTATTTTCCTGCATCGGTAAAATGATTATGCCTCTACAGCCATTCATTCCAATTAGACTGGTTTGGATTTCTCCCTGACCAATATGGCTCCCATTTTCACCCCATTCTGGAACTTTAAGGGTTTATGACATAGCCCCTCTAGTAATTTAACGAATGGGTTGCACCTCTGTCACTCGGCTCTAAAGATGCCACAGAATATTGATATCCGACTGATGGTTAGTGCTCAGCCTTTCTGAATGGGGACTAATGACTGTTTTGTCAAAATGATACTATAGTGGCATTGTAATACGATGTCATTGTTAAAGTAGACGTACAATTAGTTGGAAACAACTTTGCCATCGTTATGATGTCGTCAGGTTTACTTTAGAGAGATGGCAATGTTGCTATGAGCTAGCAAATTTAGTTAGAAATAGCTTACAATGCTAACGTTAGCTACCTAACGTTATACTGCATCTAAAATCAATCTGGTGATTTGGCAAATTTAGTCAGAAATAGCTTACAATGCTAACTTTAGCTACCTAACGTTATACTGCATCTAAAATCAATCTGGTGATTTGGCAAATTTAGTCAGAAATAGCTTACAATGCTAACGTTAGCTACCTAACGTTATACTGCATCTAAAATCAATCTGGTGATTTGGCAAATTTAGTCAGAAATAGCTTACAATGCTAACGTTAGCTACCTAACGTTATACTGCATCTAAAATCAATCTGGTGATTTGGCAAATTTAGTCAGAAATAGCTTACAATGCTAACGTTAGCTACCTAACGTTATACTGCATCTAAAATCAATCTGGTGGCATCAAAATGATGTCAAAAGCTTGTCCTACAAAGTATTCGCTTCGTCTTGAATGTCAGTGTGTTTCCAAGCCACAGTAATGTACTTTAGATGAAATCTTCATCAGCACCAGCATTGAGTAGAATGCTCAGCTGGGCATCAGTCCTAAAAAACAAACGTTCAAAACAATGGAATAAACGTTTTGAAACTGAGGAATCCGTCTGAATTTGGGATCCAATAGGAATGCTCGTCCGTTTGTGCTATTTTTAAAATGTCACATCTTTTGCTTGAATACACCACCTCTTCTATGAAATGTAGAATAAGCTCCTCCCTCTAATTTCCCCTGGTAGAAATGTGTCATGACGTCAGATATAATGACATTTTCTCTCCGGTGTTGTTGTTGTTGTTGCTTTACACAACTCTTTACTGTATGTATTTGTTTAGGTTGTTGTTGTTTATGTATTTATGTTGTTGTTGTTTATGTATTTATTTTGTTGTTGTTTATGTATTTATGTTGTTGTTGTTGTTTATGTATTTATGTTGTTGTTGTTGTTTATGTATTTATGCTGTTGTTGTTTATGTATTTATGTTGTTGTTGTTGTTGTTTATGTATTCATATTGTTTATGTATTTATGTTGTTGTTGTTTATGTATTTATGTTGTTGTTTATATATTTCTGTTGTTTGCTGTTCAGGCAGGACAGGAGAACTTCCGCGTGTACTGTTGTTGTATTTATTCTAATGTTGTTGTTGTTGTTTATGCATTTATGTTGTTGTGTGTTGTCCAGGCACTACGTCCAGCAGTAACACAGTAGTGGCAGGACAGGAGAACTTCCCAGAGACAGAGGAGTCCAAGCTGGCCAGAGAGAACGAGGAGAGGTGGGTCCCCATCACCGCACCCTTTGGGTAGATATTTTATACAATCATTTTTCAAATAACTTTATTATTCAGAAATCAATGTGATGACACTTTAAATGTAAACGCCTACCCTCACTGTGTGTGTGTTCTCAGGTCCAAGGCTCACAACAGACTGGAGTCTCGCTACAGTAACAGCTCAGGCGGTTCCTATGACGACGAGAAGAGTGAGTAGAACCTTAAACCTTAATCCCCTTTTATGGGATTTTTTTTTTTTATTCTGCTAATTGAATTTCCGTGACGGCGCGGAACCTCACTGCAGATTCCTCTGCAGTCTGTAAACACACACACCCCTATGGGAAAGGGCCTTGGGCTCTGCATTCCTCTCCACAATGTCCTCATGGTGTTAGTCACTTCAACCTCGTTAGTAGTCTGTTGTTGTAATTATCACTAATCTCGTAGCGTCTTTGACAAACTGACAGGAGATTTACACACACACACACACACA